>NW_027326210.1:0-38452 GCF_048594095.1 Paramormyrops kingsleyae | reverse complement strand
TTTAATGGCCTATACCTGAAGGCTTTGTACACAGGTCTGTACCAACAGACGAATGAGCAGGGAGTGAAGAGGATCACCCAGAGGATGGCCAGGCCTAGCCCCACACCAGCCGACATGTCAACACAGAACTGGGCCAGGCAGCAGATGAGGTTGAAGAGCAGGATACAGGCTGTGACTGTGACAGATGGAGAGACAAGGAGGAATGACAGGCTACAGCAGACTGAGTGAGGACAAGGCAAAAACTATAGGCTGCAAAGTGCAGGACTCAGACCAAATACAAGCTCTTCTGGGTTATCCCCCTGTCCTTATCCAGTGTCCGAAATAAGCAAAACATTTGGAACTCAACAAATCCACAGCTCTCCTTCAGGCCACCCTGCCCAGATCGGCACTCACAGATCCAATAGTAGTACATGACAGTGACAGTGCGCTGGAATTGCTGACTGATCTCAATTGCGATGTCCTGGTAGAAGCACGGCCCCACGGGGCAAAAGGAGGGCAGGGGTGGCCAGTTATTCTGCCGTGCTGAGGGCAAGCGAAAAAGAGAGCGTGAAGACCCATCCAGGCACATCAGGTTCAATTGCCTGAGCTGACTGTTCTCTTGACTCAAAATGTGATTGGCTGATGAATCTAAATTCATTATTTGAGGAGCAATCATAACCCTATGCAGAAGACTCCAAAATACATCTCAAAATTATGTCTCCATATCTCTTTCCATTAGATGGCACCAGACCCCCAGATCTATATGGGCTGGCTTTCCTGCATCACTTACTTGCTCCAGGCCCAAGGGCATGGGAGTCCAGCTCCCGCTCCCTCCGTTCCAGATCGCGGGCCTTCCTCTCCAGCTCCTCCTGTCTTCTCAGCAGCTCAGCTGTGGTTGCATTCACTGATGGCTGCCGGCCAAATGACGAGTGTGAAGCAGGAGGAAAGGAAGAAAGGGATGGGGAAAAAAAATCCTGCCAAACTCAATAACAGAACTTACACCCATGGAAGCCAAATGGAATGCATGCAACAATACTGAGACTGAACCAAAACAATCATGTTTATAGTACAAAGACACAATCGCAAACAGAACATACACTGTGTGCAGAATTATTAGGCAAGTGTGTATTTTATTTGCATCTATTCTTCCGACCAATATTTTCAATCCAGATGAATCTGCAATTAATAATGAACTGTCTAAAAAGCAGTACATGATCAGTATTGTGTTTGAGTACTTTCTGTTTGGAGAAAAACAGGAAAACATAGATACTTTCCTGTGCGGAATTATTAAGCATATTTTTATGACTATTAAAATGGGCCAGAAAAGGACTTTGCAGAGAACAGAAAAAAACAAAATTGTAAAGTGCCAGTCAGAGAGATGCAAAACAATCAAAATTCCTAAACCTTTAAAACATGATTACTGTACAATCGAGTGTTTTGTGGCCAACAAAGAGGACGGAAGAAACATGTAGCGAAAAGACGACACAAATTAACTGCCATAGCTATGTGTGAAATTAAAGGGGAGACTCTTTAGAATCAAATGCCACCATTTTGAAAAACTGCAATCTGAATGGATTCTCTGGAAGCATAGTGTGCAGTGTGTTACATGACATCACTAGGGTCACAAAGGCAGAAACACAACCTCTATTCAATAAGGCATGCAAGCTAAAATGTCAAGGATGTACACAGACACACCTCAAGAGTGATTTTATAAAGGTTTTGTGAACAGATGACATGAGAGTGACTCTTGATGGAGCAGATGGATGGGCCCATGGATGGTCACCTTCTTCTGGAGGAGTGATGGTGTGGGCTGCAGTTATCAGTGATGAACTTGTTGGAAATTTTATTCCAGTTGGAATAAAATTTCACCACAAGATCTAATGCCAATTTCTGGATGATACCTTCTTCAAACACTGGTACAGGAAGAAGTCAGCAGCTTTCAAAAAGGATATGATGTGCATGCAGGACAGTGCCCCACCCCATGATATTCTTGCAGGACAGTGCCCCACCCCATGATATTCTTGCAGGACAGTGCCCCACCCCATGATATTCTTGCAGGATAGTGCCCCAGCCCATGATATTCTTGCAGGACAGTGCCCCTCTCCATGATATGCATTCAGGACGGTGCCCCTTCCTATGCTTCAAAGCATTCCATAGATTGGCAAAGAAAGGTGATTGAATTATGATCAGGCCCCCATCATCGCCTGAAATAATGCCTGTCAGATGCACGAAACCGGAACTAGCTGATGACCTCAATGCTTTCTTCGCGCATTTCGAGGCGCCTACTATGGCGGCTAATCAGAGAGCTGCATCCGCCCCCGCTGCTGAACCGGCACCACTGACACTCTCTGAGCATGACGTGAGGAGAGCTCTGAGGGCCACTAACTAAAGGAAGGCAGCAGGACTAGATGGCATCCTGGGACTTGTACTGAAGGTATGTGCAGATCAGCTGGCCATGGTTTTCACCAACATCTTCAATGCCTCCCTGGCCCAGCGGGTGGTCCCTACTTGCTTTAAAACATCAGTGATTGTCCCAATACCAAAGAACACTCGCCCAGCTAGCCTCAATGACTATCGCCCGGTAGCCCTGACGTCTGTGGTGATGAAGTGCTTCGAGAGACTCATGAAACCCTTCATCAGCTCCTTCCTTCCCTCCAACTTTGACCAGCTACAATTTGCATACCGGACAAACAGATCCTCTGGAGATGCCATCGCACAGGTCCTGCACTCCACACTGAGCCATCTTGATGAGGGATGTGGTAATTATGTGAGAATGCTGTTCATAGACTATAGCTCAGCATTTAACACCATAATCCCCGACACCCTCTCGGATAAGCTCCAGGACTTAGGTTTCAGTACATCTTTCTGCAAATGGGTGTACAACTTCCTGACTGCAAGACCACAGACAGTGAGAGTAGGGGATGTGTACTCCAGTACACTCACACTGAACATAGGGGCCCCCCAGGGATGTGTGCTGAGCCCCCTTCTCTACTCCCTCTACACCGCGGACTGCACGGCCAGATACCCCACTAACTCCATTGTGAAGTTTGCTGACGACACAGTGGTGGTAGGACTCATCTCCGGGAATGACGAAAGGGCCTACCGGTGTGAGGTGGAGGGCCTAGCGAAGTGGTGTGAGGCAAATCACCTCTGCATGAACATCAACAAAACAAAAGAGATGGTGACTGACTTCAGGAGACAAAGAGGGGAGCTAACTCACACCCCAATACAGATCAATGGAACCCCTGTGGAGAGAGTCAGCAGCTTCAAATACCTTGGTGTCCACATCAATGAGGACTTCACCTGGAGCACACATACAGACTTCCTCATCACTAAAGGCAGACAGCGCCTCTATCACCTGAGACGTCTAAAGGGGTTCAAGATCTCCAACAACATCCAGAGGAGATTCTATACTGGAGTCATCGAGAGCATCCTGACTAGCAACATCACGGTGTGGTATGGGAACTGCACTGCACAGCAGCAGAAAGCCCTGCAGAGGGTAGTGCGCACAGCGGAACGCACCATGAGAACCTCTCTACCAGCCCTGCAGGACATCTATGCTGAAAGGTGCAGATCCCGGGCCACCAGGATCACTAGGGACTCCAGCCATCCTGCCCACAAACTGTTCAGGTCACTGAGGTCAGGGAAACGCCTCTGCAGCCTGTAGGGGTGCAACGGTACAGGTATCCCACGGTACGGTATGTACCTCGGTATTTGGGCCACGGTTTCGGTTCGGTTTAAATACAACACTACAAATAACACAAGAAAACAAATAATAAACTGCCTCTTATTTATGTATAAAATATCTATACATGTATAAAATTCAAACTTAGAAAATGTAAAAAAAAAAACACTTTAAAAAATGTTAAAGTGCTCTAAACACTCTATATTCCGCTCGAGGCTCTGTGCTTGAGCCAAATCGTTTTCGATGGCTTTGCGCACTTTGTCATAGAGGTTGGGAATTATAACGTCGCTGAAATGTGTACGGCAGGGCACAACATAACGTGGGTCAAACGTTTTAATTAAGTGGCGAAACCCCGCATCTTCGACAACAGAAAAGGGTTGCAAATCTTTAGCAATGAACGTTCCCACTGCACGGGTTATTTTCTTATGTTTATCGGATGTAGCAGGGTATGTCTGTTGAAAAGCTTTTTCGATAGACACTTGTTTACCTGCAGTTACCTTTTCGTCTGTCCTCCGTTCAGGAACCGTTATATCAGCATGACTTCGCTTGAGATGCTTAGCCATATTGCTCGTGTTTCCATTAGCGTATGGGACACGTGTTAGGCAATGTTTACAAACAGTGACATTTCTATTAACTGTTTTGACTCCCTGGTCCTTGTATTCTACAGCGAACCCGAAAAAAATCCATACTGGACATTTGTATGAAGCCGGTGCTTCTTCAAACTTCTGCCTCTCAACTGTTCCGCTAGTGCTGGCCATACTTGTTTGTTCTGTGATGTTAGTACTTATTCCTTTTGTATGTATAGCACAGCGGGGAGTAGTTTTTGCCAGAAAAAGCATTTCACTGTATGTTGTAGCAGCTATAACTACATGTGACAAATAAAGAATCTACATCTACATCTGAGAGCTACAGGGCCAGACTAAAGTATGAGATTTACCAAGATGATAAGCAGTACACTTCTCAGAGCAGCGTCTGGGAGGCGGTCCCAACTGACGTAGCTAAAATAGGACGGGATTAAAGCAAAAACTTGACCGGTTCAATGGTGAACAGGCTCATAATGGTCCTTCAGAAGAAAGGTGGCCATACAGGACAATAAACTTGGTGAAGTTTGTTATTCCTTATATAGACTGAATAAGACAATTCTATTGTTATTTCTGTTGATGAAGTGAGAAAAATCCACTTAGTTTCTGATTGCCTAATAATTCTGCACACTGAAAATTAAGTGCTGTTCTTTTATTCTTGTTTGTGAATATGTAACATTTTCTCTCTAAATACATTTACTTGGAGCAAAAGAAAATTTCAGAATTTATTTCTATAAGTCTGCCAAACTTTTGCAAAAAAATATGTCCAAAAATAGTACTTGCCTAATAATTCTGCACATAAGAAATGTACAAATCAGAGGGGGCCATTCGGCCCATCAAACTTGTTAAGGGAGAACTTAATTAGTAGCTCAGAGTTGTTAAAATCTTATCTAGCTCAGATTTAAAGGAAGCCAAGGTTTGAGCTTACACTACACTAACAGGAAGACTATGCCATATTCCGTACTCTAACTACACGCTGTGTAAAGAAGTGCTTTTTCAAATCAACTTCCACCTATGGTCATGGGTTCTTGTATTTGAACTAATATTGAAGTATTTGGCTGAACAGCATACAGACCTGTTAGAATCTTAAATACCTGAATCATGTCCCCCCTTAGTCTCCTTTGTTCGAGGGTGAACAGATTCAGTTCAGATAATCTCTCGTCATAAGACATTCCCCTAAGACCAAGAGTCATTCTTGTAGCCCTACCAAATCAGCACACAATTTTCTTGGTGGGGTCTTATCAAGGAATTGTATAATCTTAGCATCACCTCCCTTGACTTGAACTCCACACACCTAGAGATGTAACCCAACATCCTATTGGGCTCTTTAATTGCTACCCCATGGAAGTATCAACATACACTCACCTAAAGGATTATTAGGAACACCACACTAATACGGTGTTTGACCCCCTTTCGCCTTCAGAACTGCCTTAATTCTACGTGGCATTGATTCAACAAGGTGCTGATAGCATTCTTTAGAAATGTTGGCCCATATTGATAGGATAGCATCTTGCAGTTGATGGAGATTTGTGGGATGCACATCCAGGGCACGAAGCTCCCGTTCCACCACATCCCGAAGATGCTCTATTGGGTTGAGATCTGGTGACTGTTGGGGCCATTGTAGTACAGTGAACTCATTGTCATGTTCAAGAAACCAATTTGAAATGATTCCAGCTTTGTGACATGGTGCATTATCCTGCTGGAAGTAGCCATCAGAGGATGGGTACATGGTGGTCATAAAGGGATGGACATGGTCAGAAACAATGCTCAGGTAGGCCGTGGCATTTAAACGATGCCCAATTGGCACTAAGGGGTCTAAAGTGTGCCAAGAAAACATCCCCCACACCATTACACCACCAGCCTGCACAGTGGTAACAAGGCATGATGGATCCATGTTCTCATTCTGTTTACGCCAAATTCTGACTCTACCATTTGAATGTCTCAACAGAAATCGAGACTAATCAGACCAGGCAACATTTTTCCAGTCTTCAACTGTCCAATTTTGGTGAGCTTGTGCAAATTGTAGCCTCTTTTTCCTATTTGTAGTGGAGATGAGTGGTACCCGGTGGGGTCTTCTGCTGTTGTAGCCCATCCGCCTCAAGGTTGTGCGTGTTGTGGCTTCACAAATGCTTTGCTGCATACCTCGGTTGTAACGAGTGGTTATTTCAGTCAAAGTTGCTCTTCTATCAGCTTGAATCAGTCGGCCCATTCTCCTCTGACCTCTAGCATCAACAAGGCATTTTGGCCCACAGGACTGCCGTATACTGGATGTTTTTCCCTTGCACACCATTCTTTGTAAACCCTTGTGCGTGAAAATCCCAGTAACTGAGCAGATTGTGAAATACTCAGACCGGCCCGTCTGGCACCAACAACCATGCCACGCTCAAAATTGCTTAAATCACCTTTCTTTCCCATTCTGACATTCAGTTTGGAGTTCAGGAGATTGTCTTGACCAGGACCACACCCCTAAATGCATTGAAGCAACTGCCATGTGATTGGTTGATTAGATAATTGCATTAATGAGAAATTGAACAGGTGTTCCTAATAATCCTTTAGGTGAGTGTACACACCAAGGTCTCTCTCATAATCAGCTACCTTTATTTCAGAGGAACCCATAAAATGTCTGTACTTTTTATGTCTGTTCCCTGCTTGGATTACCTTACATTTGTCTATATTAAATTTCATCTGCCAGGTATCAGCCCAGTCACTAATTAAATCAAGATCAATGTTCAAATAGCATTCTCTTTTAGGGTTTAAATATTGGAAGAAACCTTTAATGTCATCCTTAGCCTCCAATGCAATCTTCCTTTCTCCATTCCTCTTAGCGAGTCTAATGTTATTTTTTAACTCAACCTGTAGACTTAGATACTTCTGCTTTATTCTGAAATCGTTAGATAATTTCCATTTGTGAAAGAGAGCCCTTTTCCTCCTGACTTAATTCTTAATTTCCGTAGTAAACCACCTTAGTTGCAGTTTCCTAGATTTAGTTTTGCTGGAAACAGGTATGAAGTCCTCTTGCACTTGCAACAATGTGCTTTTAAAAAACTCCCATGCCTCTTCAACAGTTTTGTTATTTAACTTCATCCAGTTTACAATTTCTAGTTTCAGTCTCATACCATTAAAAGTTAGCCTTCCTAACACTGTATATTTTTGTTTTGGACTTTGCTCTTCGGACATTAAAATTAACCTTAAATTTAACCATGTTATGACCATTATTTGTCAAGTGGTTCTAAAACCTCTAATTTTCCAATCCTATCCTGGTTAATAGAGAAAAACAAGATCAAGAAGGGGTTTTCCCCTGGTAGGGGTATTAACAAACTGAGTAAAAAACAATCCTGTACCAATTGCACCATCTCAAGTTCATTTACAGAAGAGCCAGAGACTATGTCCCACTGTATCCCAGGTAAATTAAAATCACCCATAACTACCACATAATTTTTATCACTCATAATCCTGATATCACTGTATAACATTCTGCTTTCCTCTGCAGTTACATTAGGTGCTCTATAACAAACACCAACTATTAGGCATTTGAGTTTTTAGCATCTAGTTTTATCCATACAGCTTCTGTACTTTTATTTTTATCAGTGAGCTCCCTTGCCTGCAAGTTTTCTTTTACACCACGTCCCTTCTTACCTATCCGGTTCCTACGGAACAACGTATAACCATCCATATTATATTCTTCATCATTGTCACTCATCCATGTTTCAGTTATTCCTAAAATGTCATAGGAGTCTGATGAAATAAAAGCCTCTAAATCATGAATTTTGTTTCTGATACTCCTACCATATAAGTAAAGACAGCAAAGGGTAGGCCTTTTACAGTGCCCAAAAAAGCCTGTTTACACGATCCCTGTAAATCAGTATTTCTCAAACTAGTCCTTGGGGATCCCCAGACAGTCCACATTTTTGCCGGAAGCTGGAAGGCAGCAAAAATGTGGACTGTCTGGGGGCTCCCATGGACTGGGTTGAGAAACACTGGTCTAAACAATGTTTGTTGATTGAACAAACAATGGCAGCTGACAGCTCTACAGGGGGCGCACCTGAGTGCTGTACGAGCCATAGTTGCGGGACTCCGTGGGCGTGATCCGGGTGGGCGGAGCCTGGCTTGGAACAGGAGGAGCAGTGGGGACTGTAGCAGAGTAGGGAGGTGGAGGCTGCTGCAGACACAATGAGGAGAAGTGGGTCACTACACAAACAAAGAGGGGTTGCCTTCATACTCTCTGCAATACACCTGCAGAATTGTATAAACCCTGTGGTGTTCGCAGTGTCTCTTAGACGGCAATGCATGGCAAAGATGCACTGAGGCACCATCTCACCATCGGCTTGTCCTCAAAAGGATTGTAGAGGTCTAGAGTCGCATACTCTGTGTTGCTGCCGTGCTGGGTCAGTGCAGGGTCCTGGGAAGCATGGACACGCGTGATACCATCTCATTATCCAACACTTCTAAGTCTTTGAGAAAACATTTTAAAATTTTCAACATTAGCTCCTAATCAAACTAATGTTAAGACTAATTCAGTTCCTGTGTATTGTACAGTATTATAACAGACGAAACAGCAAAAGAATCATTTTCAGTTAAACTACAGGAAGTGAGTAAATAAAATAGAAAGACTGAAACGTGGAACTTCTTATAATGCACATCAAAAATAATTTCCCGGCCCAAAGCTTACAAACAGATCTGTATCTTCATAACATGAAAATAAAAGCAAAACGCAAGATTCCTGGATCAAATGATGTATGTTACAAACTAAAACAGCTTTTAGACATAACTTCCTGGATGTATAATATATTTACCTGAAAAGGATTTTGATCATCCTTCGGTTCTGGAAAACTGGTATACTGCGACATAATTCCTACATCTGAGTTATAAGTGCCAAATGAATGATGAAAATTGTTCTATAAGCCCAGGAGACAGTCTGACGCAGATATTTATTCAAATGCTAAATAAAAATCTCAAGACAGATACCGATAAATGTATATCTAAGTAAACAACGATTAGCGGTTCGCTATATCCCTTTTGATCAGCAACATGCCAGATTTTTACAGTATATATAGACAGTATATTTTTACGCTTGTCTCGCCTTCTCAATGTAGCGCATACAAATGATTATGACAAATCGCTATTTGGTTCTCTATCACTAATCGGCTAAGCGTTATATATAGTTCAAATACAATCCGTACTTTTTAGTTACCAAAAACAATATACAGCAACTAATTAACAAAAAAAATTCTAGTGCCTCAGTATTTTACCAAAGCGAGCCAATTATAAATCTTGACTGTTAGCAGATATTTTCCTTTCCTCCGTTTAAATATTTTGGATATGATATTTGATAATGATAATTTCAAGCTTTTTTGCTTCTTTTGCTAACTTGCGTTTCTTTTTAGACGAAGCCCAGGATCCCGGAAGAAATGTCATATGACTCCAGCAAAAAAAAATCTCGTGAGACGTCTGGGAATGGAAGAGGTGTGTCTTCGTGCTGCTGGAGTATTCACTATCTCATTACATTTTTATATCACAACATACAAAACACAGCCGGCATATTCGGTACCATTTGGGGTCAACACACCTTAGAATTTTTATTACTGTAGTCCCCAAATTTAGGGTAATCGATGCAAACCATGCAAACCGTAACTTGACTTCCCACTTGTGTACGGAAACTTGAAAGGGGAAATAGCGCGATTACCACAAAAACTTTATATTTTTCGTTATGGTAGAACTTCCTAATGCAAGGCTACAAAATCCTTAATCTCGTTAATCTCGACACATGTTTTGTCATGATTAACAAAACAATTTATTTTTTAATTTTTGATGCTGAACAGGATAACCAGCCGGTTGGTTGCGGTTGGATGGATGGATGGGTGAATGGATGGATGACAGGTTATAAATGTTGTCAGTGAACATTTATAATGGCCCATGACCCTGACCAGGATAATCAGTTCAAAGATGGATGGATGGAATGATAATGGAAATAAAGAACTGTTGGAGAAAATCAAAGTGTGAAGCAGCACTGCACACACATAAATAAACTACTTAGATATTTATATACTTATATATTACTTATATATTTTTCATATTCTCCTGTGTTGCGGTGAGCCTGGTGTTTATCCCAGGAAGCACATACACCCTCACACTATGGGCCATTTAGACACCAGTTCTGCCGATGGCATGCTTTTGTACTGTGGTAGGAAGCCAATACATACATGAGGAGAATGTTCAAACTTCAAGCACGTGCACAGAGTCAGAGACCAGGAATCAAACATACAATCCTAGAGGTGTAAATCTATAGTCATAGCTGATGAACCACTATGCATATGGGCTGCGTAATTGCTGTTTTATTACAATTCTAGTGTTGGAATTCATTTTAAAAATAGTAAAATACAGTGTATGATTGTGAATGTGTATGTATATGGAGTACCATCTGGCCCAGAGTGTAACCCAGCCTTATGCCATTTTCTGCCCCCTGCGACCCTTAACAGGATTTACATTGTATTAACATTCATTTATTTGGCATACACTTTTGTCCAATGTGACGTACAAGTGATGATAGGAATATATAAGTAATACGAGGACACAGCTTTAATGGTTAGTGCTTTCTTCTCCTATAATGTTAGACTTCAAACAAGTACGACAGTCTAATATGTTTTATTTCCTGCTGATGCGTTTACGAAGGTTCAATAGATGAAAGAGTGTTTAAGAAAAGCTTTAAAAACCTGTGGACCTCATAATATTTGTTTATTTAGCAGGTGCTTAAGTACTATGTTAACGGTTTAGCACATCCGGTGTGCGATGTGTGCCGAGGCTCGCTGCACCTCGGTCTCCAGTCGCAGCGTGGCTGGCTTGCGCGGCCAAAATGGCGGCCGGGAGTGGAGCAGAGAGCTGTGCTAGCGCTTCGTCCGCAACCTTCAAATCCTCTCTGGACCGCCGATTCCAAGCAGTGTCAAACACTGCCGACTCCATTCAGGGGTTGTCTGCTTGGTGTATAGAGAACAAGAAGCACTACAACCTAATCGTGCGGCACTGGATGAAATGGCTGAAGAAATGTGAGTTCCACGTACCGCTCGCTAGTCCTTTAGCAATGCTAAGGTAACCAGTAGTTTGTACTGGCTAATAGATATGAAGTTTAAGTTATCTGTATGATTAGTTTAAATGGCCGTGTGTGGTGTATCATTTATTTCTGAGTTCTTGTGGTATTTCTTGTGAATTAAAGGTATTCGGCTTAAGCAGGTGTGTGTGGTTTCGGTGAACGATCCGCCGGTGGTACCGCTCGGGCTTTAACCGGCGTTAACGTGAGACCATGGTGCGGAAATCGGGCTTCGGCCTCCGGGATGGGGTGAGGGCCGGCCGTATTCAGCTCCGGCTTCTCGGAGTTGGCAGTTGGCATAGCTTTCGTACTACTGTTTTGAAAACCGTTTAACCCTTTCACGTTTTAAAGAGTCAGCCCTGTGGGGGAGCCGTCATGCTGTAGATAAATACAGTAAGGATAAGGTATTACAGACGGTAGTGAAATTGACAATAGAAAGCGTGCAAGTCTGAAGTCTCAGGAGGGTCTGGTCTGCTTTCTAGAGATGCATGTATGTGCAGTGCAGTGTTACTGCTGGTATACAGTAGTTTTATGTTGTATGACTGGCATGGTGCAGGATAATTTAGTTCAAACTGTGTAAAATGTGTTTAGTTAGTAGGTATGATTGTCAAAGTTGTTGCCAGTGCTGTCTGCTTTGACTGGTTACCCAGTAACCCACCTTTGGGGGAATTATCTTGATTACTCCATATGATACTAGCAACACCAGTCTGTAGCTGGAGTCAAAGCATCTTTTCTTTATGTGTAAAAACATTGACCTAATATTTGTGACGTTGGTATGTCACCGATGTCAGCTATGCCTCATGGTTTTTTACAACACATAAGTAACAAGTTGACCTTCATTTGGATGTGTTTAAGGTAATTTATTCATTCATCCATCCATCCGTCTTGCAAGCATTATCCAATACATGGTCCCTAGAGAGGGCCTGGATCCTGTACCAGGTCACAGAGCATGAGACAGGTAAACTTCCTGGACAGGATGCCAGCCCATCACAGGGCATTCATACACACGCTCCTACTCACTTTTTTGGAATGTAAAGACACCAAGTCACCTGACTGCATGTATTTATAATGTGGGAGCAAGCTTGAACGTCCTGAGGAAACCAGCACAACATAAATAGTGTGTATGTTTGCCAGTATTTGTGGTGGTGGTTGTACCCTGGGTACATCTCAAATGCCCAATGTCATGAGCAACAAAGAAAGACCATTGATGAAGATGTTAGTCTGTGTATTTAAATTTGAATATTACTCTGTAAATTTCTAAAGTAATTAGTTGAATGATGACCCAGTCACATTTAAATAATAGATCTTACTCATATTTCCTTCCTAGCTAGCTGTTTAGCTAGCTAATGCAGAGGATTAACCTGCCAAAGGTTTGGTATTGTTTTGCTAGGCACATTTGTATACTCCAACAACGTCTTATAATTAAACCAGGGACTGAATTAGAAAGGGAAAATTTGGGCTTTGATATTTTATGGGTAACATTTTCATCATTTGGAAACTTTTCATTAGTCAAAAACCAGGATGTGCATTGACAACGTACACTGGTGAATATTATATGGAAATTATTTACCCTATTATAAGATGATGCGACTAAGGGCGCTTTTCCACCGCACCAGATACCGTACTTTCGGTACTTCCATAAAGTATCAAAAGTATGGTACTTATTTTTTGTGTCTGTTTTCCACTGGCGTAAATTGAAACATGTTATGATCCTTCACTTTCCTGTAGTCTTGCTTAAGTTTTTTGATTTTCAAGCAGCATTGTTCGGTGTTTCGCGTGTGTTTTACTTTTTTATATTTTTGTTTCTACTGCTTTCTATTTTGTTTCTTGCTGTTCGCTCTGTGTATTTTGTGTTTCAGCGGCAGGCTATTTGCATAACCAAACGACAGCAAATACATTTGTAAGTCCCACCCCAAAGTACCGAAGTACCAAAGAAGTACCCCAGCTGGTTTGGCACTTTCGGTACTGGAACTTTTGGTACTGGTACTCGACCAGAAGTCAGTGGAAAAGCGAAAGTACTGTACCGAAAGTATCGTACTTTGTGCGGTGGAAAAGCGCCCTAAGTGAAGGCTAGGCTACTGACTTACTAGGTTAAATATCGTGTGTGTGTGTGTGTGTGTGTGTGTGTGTGTATATATAAATATAAATATAATATGTGTGTGTGTGTGTCTGTGTATCCATCTTCTAAACTGCTTATCCTTCTGGGTCGCGGGGGGTTCGGATCCTATCCTGGAAGCTACGGGCACGAGGCGGGGAACAACCCAGGACAGGGGTGCCAGCCCATCGCAGGGCACACTCTCACACCATTCACTAACACATGCACGCCTATGGGCAATTTAGTAACTCCAATTAGCCTCAGCATGTCTTTGGACCGTGGGGGGAAACGGGAGTACCCGGAGGAAACCCCACGACGACATGGGGAGAACATGCAAACTCCATACACACGTAACCCAGGCGGAGACTAGAACCCAGGTCCCAGAGGTGTGAGGCAACTGTATGTATGTATGTAGACAATATTAACAATAAATAAAATTTTAACAGCATAAAAAAAAACAGTAAATTAACACATCGATTAGGGGTTCTGAATGCTGGTTTCATTAATTGCCCAGCCCTATTACAAGTAGTACACATGTATTTTATTATAAATTTAGCTTTAATAAACGTCAGTATTTTAAATTAATACATTATTTTTATTTTCATGAAATTACCTTTCATATTTCTGAAAGGCTTGAGTTCATTATAACAAATGCTTTTCAATATTGTTTTTTTAGGGAGTAATTCAAGTCATCAGTAAAGAAAAAGGTGGTTTGTAGACTATGCAAAGTTTTGATGCCTCACCACAGTAACATTTGCACTATATAGAAGCTCTTGAACATAAAACGCACAGGAGTGATTCTGGTTGATAGACCGTCAAAATAGGCAAAATCACCATAGGTGCTTTGCCTATTATTTGCCTACATTTATGTTAATTAAATTACCATTACTATGGAGACCATTTTAATATTTTTTGTCCTTATACTTGCTAAATACACTCATCATAAAGTTGCCTGTCTGACACCTTAGAATAAGTGGTTGTGAAAATGTTTAGGCTAGGATCTGGGCTTATTCTTTGTTGATTGACTCTGCCAGTGTGTATATGTTTGTGCACTTTTGGCTTGCTGGGACCAGTGTTATTATCTTAAGCTGAAACAAAAATGAAAACTAATTAGTTAACTGAAATATAACCAAATATTTATGAAAAAAATATGTTGGACTTTAAACTCCAAAAAGTACCGCCACACCATTGACACCTTTTAACCTTGTTTATACACAATATCCACTCTTAAAAGATGTTCCGGCTGCTGAGCTGTCCCTCTCTTCACCACAACTTCAATGCTCAACGCTTCTATGAGCTATAAGCTAACTCAATTTAATAAACATAAAGATGCTAAATTTATACAGATTGCTATCTTTTGAGCATCACAATATGCCTCATTAATATTTTACTTGTACTGCTAATATGCTTATCATGCTAATATGCTTGTGGGCGTAAGTAAATGTCTGTATAGTAGGGCAGTCACTTTTATTGAAAATCAGTTTTGAATGAATTTCACATGTCTCGCAATTTGTTCGAATATATTTGAATACCTGTCTCCCCCCATGTGTATTTTATGTGTGTTTTTGCTGTGTATGTGTATTTATTACACATGCACTGTGTCCATTCACCGCCAGTGACTGTAAACAAGACAGCTGGGCTGTTTGTCAAAGAATGTGATGCTAAGATTATACAGTTCCTTGGTAAGACCCCACCTAGAATATTGTGTGCAGTTTTGGTGACCTTGCCTTAAAAAGCACATTGCTGCCTTAGAAACGGTTCAACGTAGGGCTACAAGAATGATTCCAGGTCATGGCCATAGGTGGAAATTAGCGGGTGAACCTTTGAAACTGGATTTGAGAAAACGCTTTTTTTACACAGCGTGTAGTTAGAGTATATAATATTCTTCCTGTTGGTGTAGTGCAAGCTAAAACCTTGGGTTCTTTTAAATCTGAGCTAGATAAGATTTTAACAACTCTGAGCTATTAAGTTCTCCCCAAACGGGCTTGATGGGCCGATTGGCCTCCTCTCGTTTGTAAATTTCTTATGTTCTTATTGAACATGAGCCGCACATAGAAAAATTGAAATATTAATTAAAATTCGGCCCATGAAGAAATATGGAAAACCAAGGTTTGTTGCTTGCTTTTGTTGAAAGATATTGTGGCTAGAAAACTGAATGTGAAGTTAACTTCACCTTGTTGTTATAGTTAAGGTTTAAACCCAAAACCACTTTCGGGTATACTTCTCAGGTATTCTTGCATGTGGATATACAGTATGTGGGGATATCTACACTGAAATATTCAGGAAAGTGGGTTTTTTGATTTTGAATCTCTGAATGCAGTTTTTCAGCTCTAATATCACTCAATGTTTGTAATATACACTAAGTGGGGGAAAAAAAAGGTTAAGCACCCCAAAGTAATGGTCTGATTTGGATGTAATTTGGGACCTGTGCAGACCAGCGATGGGTATGTTAATGATTCGATTTGCAAGGAACTGGCACGTCTAGTCATTAGACACAGAGGATGCCTCATAGATGCATTAGACAGCATTACCAGCAACTGTTGGAGTTTCATAGGGGTCGCATTGTGGGTTTGCATGAGGCCGGGTAGTAGTATCGTGCAATTGCCCAGCATGTGGGGCATGCTGATGTCACCCGGTGTTGGAACCAGTGGGCGTGTGAGGGCACCCACACACATCGTGAAGGTTCTAGTCGCTGAAGACGGGCCACACCTAGGGAGGATCGTGATATTTTGCGGCAAACATTACAGAACCCCGTAACATCTGCCCCTGCCATCTGGACGAAGGTATTGGACTCTGTACAACCCCCTGTGTCATCCCACACCGTGTCTCGATGACTGGCATCAGCCAGACAATGGGTTCACTGTCCCATGCGTAGGCTGCTGTTAACATCAGCACAGAGACGACTGCATTTGGAGTGGTGCCGTAACCGGAAGGCATGGACTGATGACGAGTGGCGTTGTACCATGTTCAGCGATGAATCTCGGTTCTGCTTTACTGCGAATGACCGTCATGTGCACGTATGGCAGTGTTGAGGGGAAAGGACCAATCCTGCTAATGTAACTGCCGTTACTCCTGGCATCATAGTGTGGAGAGCCATAGGGTATGACTTCAGGTCATCTCTGGTAGTGATTTGGGGGACCATGACTGACAGCACTATGTCAATGACATCCTGCGTCCGCATGTCTTACCCCTCCTGAGACAGCATCCTGGTACAGTCTTTCAACAAGACAACACATTATCTAAAGCCCTACAATTGCATACAGTATGCTGTTGTCAAAATAAAATTAGCTTAAAAGACATGGTTGGTTTGATTTTCTGGAGGAACATTAATCTATTAATTGACCAATCAGTAAAATGCTTGACAGATTCATTGATAGAAAAATAGTCATTAGTGGCAGCTCTACTGAAAGGTAATATGTAAAAAAAAAAAAAAAACTGAACTGCAGATGTAGATGATATTCCAGGGCTAGACATAAGCCGCGGCACCGCGGCCAATGGCCGTCGTGCCTTTCAAAATTGGCCGCACGCCTCCTCAAAATTGAAGTACCTTACGGCCAAGATTGGCCTGCCTTTAATGTTTGTCTGGCCGTATGCCCCCTTTTTACCGAAAGTAACGTTCATTACACAAAAGACTTGCGCACGACACGGTCCACTTTACCTCGTCAACAATCGATGCATCTGTACTGAACCCGAACCCAACCTTCGATACGAGAAACGAGGTCGACCCGCACATCTCGTAATTCCCAACTACTGAATGAACCGCAATGAATTCTGGACTAATACGATCATGTGTTCGTCGCATGATTGGCTGGTACGGTATGTATCGTCCAGCCTACTATGGAGCCACAGCAATGACAATGGTGCATCATCGGGGGTTACGTTTTTGATTGGAAAAGCCATCCGACGGTTTCCGAATAACAGATAGGTGTCCTTTTCGGTAATCATCGTGTAGTTGTCGTCTGCTGCTTATGCTGTCACCATGCCTCGCAAAGATCGAGAACGTAAAAGAAAGCAAGCTGAACTCGCGGCTACTGCCGCAAAATGTTGCAAATTATCTACTTTGTTCAGGTAAGTGTCAGATGGTGTTGTAAAAAAACATTTGCCGAGGCAGAGCAGATTTGACTCAGAGAAGTACCAAGCTCTGCTGGGAGGATATAGGACTGGTAGCGTGCAGTGTGCAAAAAACGAACGTCAAGTCAATTGTCATGTACACTAAAAGAATACGGGTGTTCTGAGCAAACAAATACAAAAATATTGACGGCTCCTTTATTGTTGGATTTTGTTTTTTGAAATAAAGCTATATATATATCTATAAATATATATACTGTATATATTCTGTCTCAAATCGAAGGTCGTATTGCGTAGGTTGTCTAAACTTGGTAATTACAGTAATTGGTAATTAGTGACTCAGTATTGGCCCAATGCCTTTTTGGAAAGTTTCTGCTTTTTTGAAAATAAAAAAATGCATCCTTTATGGAAATAAAATTCCTCCACAAGGCCCGAGGTGTCCTATGAAATTTAAATAAATGAAAAAAACATTTTTTCAAATTAAAATTTTTAATTTGTCAATGACTTCACAAAAAACAATACCACTGCACACTAGCTAATTTACTCCAGATTTTGGCCTTGTGCCCAGGCTTAATGGCCTTGTGCCCTAGAAAAAATATGAATAGCCAAGGCCAAAGTGGCTGTGCCCTCCTAAATCCTTATGTCTAGCCCTGATATTCCCTTGCCAAATTTCATCAAAATCAAAAATTGTGATGCAGAAACTTGAGTATAATTGAATGACACATACACTACACTGATGCAGTGGTGAAATACCTTCACTCTTTTCTTTAGCAGATAAACTACATTTAGCAAGATGCTACTCTTGAAGTCCATTTATTGCGATAAGCCTTTTTTGGCATGCTAAGCGTTACTTATTCTGCTGTGGCATTGTATGGAGGCACAGAGACTGTCTACAAAGCGAGTTTTGCATAAGGCACTATAACTCATTAGAGCTGAGTTAATTAACCCTGATTGCCCTCTAAGAGCCACACTTTGATAGACAGGAGGTAGGTAATATCTGCTGTGCTCGGTTATCATCAGAACCGAGTTGGATCAAAATTGGATAAAAAAATAAATCAGTGTTATGACCAGTACATACTTTTTAGTCAAAGGGCGGCTCTTAAAAGCTACAATTTTAGTGAAAGGGAGATTTGTATATACATTATTGGTGAAATAATGGGGAATACACCCGTTTTAATCCAAAAGCCTGTGGACCTGCTTGGAACAGGTTAGCTGTGCAGCGTAAATTACCATGGCGGTATATCCCATTTAAAAGTCATCTAGGGTTGCCACTAACAACTATTTTTCTATGGATTAATCTATCAACCATTTGATCAGTTGATCGTTTTATATAATCGATTTTTAACAATTTTAATCACCTATTAAGCCCAGATTCTAGTCTAAACATTTTCTCAAACACTTATTCAAAGGAGATTCTAAGGTAGCAGGAAGACAGATTTATGGCTTTGCCTTTTCTGGTGGTCCATCATCCAGAATAGGACTTGTGCGTTTTGTCTTTAGCTGGTCATGCATAGCGTTGTGGTGTGCCATAGAAAGTGTAAAACCACCTTTTTGTTTTGTGATAATTTGAAGTACTCCCATAATTACTTAGTGATATTAAAGGAAAACATTTGTTGTAGTGTTTTAGAAATCGTAATGGTAATTTCATTAAAATAAACAAACAAAGCATCAATTTAAAATATAACTTTAACAAACCTCACTAAGCCAGTAATCTCTCTTCATAGTACCCCCCAGTGTTCTGTAAATTGCTCTATATCATAAGATTTCATAAATATGTCTGCTGCATAACTGATTATTTGATGCATAACCATATGATTTCTGTTTGCCTAGGTGGCTTACAAGTAGAGCTGTCATGATTAATCGATTTAAATGAGATTACTCAATTATTAAAATGCATCAATTAAAATTTGCCTTTTTGATAACATGGCAATATGGCAGTAGGAAGATGGTGCATAATGGATGAGGGTCCAAATAAAGAGCAAAAACCTCAGTTGCGTAGAAGTACTTATTAAAAGTTAAGGTAAATGCATTTGACTGTCAGTATTGCAAAACATAACTTAAATATAATCACAGGACGACTGCAATGCAAATACCTCTTCAAAGGAGACACTGGGGTATGACAGACTCACCCAATAATGCAAGGTTAGCCATAGATATGTCCCATTTAGCCTCTTGGAGTAGCCTACCCTGTCTGTGTCATTGCATTCACTTAAATTTTATTTTGCTGAATTTCCTTTCTACGATTTCTGTATGCCAAAGTAATTGCTGTTAAAACAAAGGTTAGTCCCGTCATTTAGCCACATCATCTTTCATGGGGTTAATATGGTACATAATCAACATATGCAACAAATAATTCTTTGTTTTTTATTTTTTGTTTATGTATTGTGTATTAGAGATGAATGATACTGGGAAAAATTTACAGTGCAATATCTGTTTTTGTGATGTTTAGGAATTGAAAATTAACTATATAGCCAAACAGAATTTATCTACCAACAGATTCTGTCAAATAAGTTGGTGTTGCCGTGGGTTGTGCCAACAAATCACTTATTTTTGCTCAATATCATCTCTTTGGAATGCAAGATATTGCCAAACAGCGGAAGATGTAATAATAAAAATAATGGAATAATAATGGAATTTTGTTATTCTCTTTATTAACATTCAGATTTCAATTATTCAGTGGTCACATGTTTCACAAAAACTCTTTCTGTATCATGTCTGTTGAAAGCTTCCAGCGTCCTCAGTGGAAGGATGGTGATTTATATAAAGACAAAAGAGAAAATAATTGATTACCATGGACATTGCAGTGTCAATTTTGTGATGCACGTGTTTTTTTTTTTTTTCTTCTTCAATACCACCCCAGAACAGTAGAATAATGGACACAGTGCCAACTCTTCCCTGGCTCCTCAGCCAGGTGTCACTGGATAATTAGCCTCACAAATGAGATCTGCACCCAGACACTTGATTAATTGCTGGATTACTCAATTTTTGATATAATCGATAGTGGCAACCCTACTTAAGATTGCAAGAGCTGAAATTTATTTGGATTTGGAGTACACATTCTCTTGCATGGTTGCTGATGCTTATAGAATTTCCTTCCCTTTATCACCATACTAGTTTTCAACACACAATTAATTTGGTTACTGATAGAAGTAGCGCTGTAGAGGTAGTAAGCAGTCCTTGTGACCCTTATACATACAGATTTCTTCAATGAAGCAAAAAGTTTAACTTCATTTTTGCTCTTTTGGTGTAACCAATAACTTTCAAACAACTACTGTTTATTTCTATATAATCTATAAATGGAATATTTTATCCCATAATGTTTCTTTTTTGTCATTACTTTCTTTAAAACTCTTTAAAACAAATTTTGATCTTTTAGAGTACTGTATTTAGATAATTTAGGTTATAAATCTTTACCATCCAACATGATGGGTTGTTGCTGTCAGGGAACAGAGTAGTAATCATGGTACATTCCCTGTCATTTGGGTGCTGGTATTGAAAGTGGAACAGCAGATGAATGGAATTGAAAAACATATTGTGAGCTGTAAGTGCAAGCATGTTGTATGATCTCTGAAGTGAATAGTGGCATGTAAAGTCCTGTTGTTTCTCACTACAGTAAGTGTGAGGTACATTCATCTCCTTTCCACAGCCCATGTCTGCTGCTGTTGGTTTCCGACTAGGGATACATGCAATACTTTCTTTTATAAGGTTTGGGATGAATGATGTCAAGTCTTCTAAGAATTTGTGTCTGTGTGTGCATGCATATGTTTCTTTTAACGTTGATTGGAAATGTAGCCTAGTAGGCTGGACTGAAAGCTAAATTATAAATGCTTATCTTGCTTTGTGTGTAACCTAAGCCTACTCCCCCAACAAAACCAACAATTGGCGGTTAGTCACTGTCAGATATCGACAGCGAATTAGTTGTCTGATATTCAGGGTTCCCACGTGTTCTGGAAAACATGAAAATTTTTAGGGTTATTTTCCAGTTATTGAAATGACCTGGAAACTGATAGAAATGGCCTGATGTCCTGGAAATAATCTATCTTGTCCTGGAATTTTATTTGTTTTTTGCTTTTTAATTTTTCTGTTTGAAACAGCTCGCTGTTCGTAAGTCTAGATATGATGACAGCTGAGCTAGGTCGTGGCCTCTGCTGCACAATGTCTCCACCTACTGAGACATGTATAGGCAATTATATTTGAGTCTTGACCCTTGTTGCTCTAGCTTGTCAGCAGCTGACAGGAGAACAAGAGAACATCAGTTCATCACTTGAAATTTCTGCTGAGTGCATGACTGGAAGTATGACCACAGTGCATATGATGCAACTGACAGTTTACTCTTAACAGCTCCTTCTTATTCTAGCTAGCTTCCATTATCTAATATCTATTCCATTATCTAGACAAAATCTAATGCCTATCCTAAAAGTGTTGCTGATAAAAAGAAAGAGGTCATTGGTCTGGATGCAGTTTTATCAGACCTCAAGGATCGTCTTCAGAGGTGTTGGTAGAGCAACACCAGTATTCTTTCCAAACCGAAGCCTACACCAGATGCCTTTTTCATAGGTTACACTACAGTGACTTATAGATTGTTTGTTTGTTTGTTTGTTTGTTTGTTTTCCCCCAATATACTGGAGTTCAGGCTGTTATCCTTTGTTCTTAGTATTCTTTCTAGTTTAACCAAGTTTTCAACTCAGGAATTGATGGCAAGGCTATCATGATTTAAAATTGATGTATTTAGCTCCTTTTCCTACAAAGATACGTTCTTTATTATAATCTTTTTGATTGACTTATGCAAATTGTACAGCTGCTGTATTCCCAGTAAAGATACCAGTTGAAAGTTAACTCTGACTTTCTGTTTTGTCGTGTGCCAATTGTTGCATATATTAGTGTTATAGCCATCATACACATGATATAGGCAATAAATTGGCTTTATGCAGTTTTGTTTAATACAAACATTGTACATAAATTTATTAGATACAGACAATGACATAAAATGTAATATGCATTATGCAAGTAACTTTTACTGAAGTTAGGTCACTATGGTAGCCTATTTCATGGTGTGATCAACAGCTCTATACTGAACATTATGGAATTGTATATGCCAGTGTTTGGATAGTTTTCCACAATTTCTTTAAAAGAGTTCTGCAGTTTAAAACAGTGTGTAACAAAAAGAGGTCAAACAACTCCATTATACATCAGTGCATTAATTGGTGTTGCCTTTATGTAATTTAGCATATCGGTGGCACTAAGTCCCTGCATAATCAAAGAGAAATTAAAATGGCGTTAAGCCTGCGACTAAAGTGTATGACTGTATGACCAGATCCTGTCATGAATTTCCGGAAAAAGCTCCTGGAAATGTCCTGGAAAATGATTCCTTAAAAAGAGTGGGAACCCTGACATAGTCGACTATCAATAATATAATCATCTTGCACAGCCCTAGTATCATCTCCCGGCTTTAAGATAGATGCTCCTCATTTAACGACCTACCTGTTTAACAACTGCCCAGACTTAGGACCAGCTCTCTGACCAGTCAGTATTGTACACTGAATCAGGGCTGTGGAGTCGGAGTCGAGGAGTCGGAGTCGGAGACAATTTTGGGTACCTGGAGTCGGAGTCGGCAAAAAGTTAACCGACTCCGACTCCTACTAAATTTAAATGGGAATTAAAAAAGTAAGTTGAAATGTCCCAATTCACAAACAGTCATAATGAACTACTTCTCTGCTGTAAGAATAAAGCCCAATGCATGCAGTGCATAATGTTACCACAAAACGAACATGTCAAGTAACCATGAAGCATGCTTTTCATTGACTGTATGCGTCACTATATGGGATGTAATGCACAGGTAAGGTGCGGCACCGCTTTCCATTGTCGTGTTCCACTGTTACAGGGAACTGTGAACCTAGCCTAAAGCCCCCCATACATTTACAGATGCACTGTCGATTTTTCGGCCGTTCAACGAGTCATCACGCGTCAAACGCCTGAAAAATCATCTGGTGTGTTCTCAGCTCCGTCGGCTCCCCTTCGCTATGCGCTACCCTTGAAACCTTGTTTTCATTGTGTTTGTCTTTAATCTGGCATTATAGTAGAGTGTTGGCTTCCTAGCCAGTAGTTCTGTGGTGAAATGACATGTATGTTGCCTTCCTTTCCTTCAATGGATGTAGAAAATACATTTAGCATAGTATATACATACAGAGGAGTCAGAGTCGGAAGATTTAGAAACTGAGGAGTCGGAGTCGGAGCATTTATCTACCGACTCCACAGCCCTGCACTGAATGAGAACTTTGGTCGTAGAAACGGCAGCTTGGTGTTTCTATTCTGTTTGTTCTGATCTCTGATTTACTTGGGTCGGTGAGGGAAGGTTGTTTTATTTTGATATGCCATATCAGTTTAGACTGAACTTGTGATCAACTTATTCTGATACATTGCCTTAATTTGATGTAAATGCTTTCTTTTGTGGGATTGGGAACCTGCAGTGGCATGTAAAGCATGGGCATGCGCAAAGTTTTCCTGTCTCATATACTTTTCTTACGTATTCCGAAAGCAATGGCTGTACGTTTTTTTACTTGTTTCATATATTAGGTAATATGTACAAGTGACTTATTTTAGAGAATGAGCTCCTGTATGCTGTAGAGAATTTTATGGAATGGGTTTCCATGGCCAAGCAGCTGCATCCAAGCCTTACATCACCAAGTGCAATGCAAAGCGTCAAATGCAGTGGTGTAAAGCTCACTGCCACTGGACTCTAGAGCAGTGGAGACGTGTTCTCTAGAGTGACGAATCAAGCTTCTCTGTCTGGCAATCAGATGGACGAGTCTGGGTTTGGCGGTTGCCGGGAGAACAGTACTTGACTGTATTGTGCCAAGTGTAAAGTTTGGTGGAGGGGGGATTATGGTGTGGGGTTGTTTTTCATGGTCTGGGCTTGGCCCCTTAGTTCCAGTGAAAGGACCTCTTAATGCTGCAGCATTCAAAGCCATTTTGGACAATTTCATGCTCCCAGCATTGTTGGAACAGTTTGGGGATGGACCCTTCCTGTTACAACATGACTGCGCACCAGTGCACAAAGCAAGGTTCTTAAGGACATGGCTGAGCGAGTCTGATGTGGAGGAACTTAACTGGCCTGCATAGAGCCCTGACCTCAACCCAACAGAACACCTTTCGGATGAATTAGAACGGAGACTGTGAGCCAGGCCTTCTCGTCCAACATCAGTGCTTGACCTCACAAATGCTCTCCTGGAAGAATGTCAAAAATTCCCATAAACACACTCCTAAACCTTGTGGACAGCCTTCCCGGAAGAGTTGAAGCTCTTATATGGCGCTTTTCCACTGCATAGTACGGCACGACACGGTTCAGTTCAGCTCACTTTTGGGGGGTTTTCCACTGGGAACAGTACCTGGTACCTGGTCCTTTTTTTAGTACCACCTCAGCCGAGGTTCCAAGCGCGCCGAACCGTTACCAAAACGTGACGTGTAAACTCTACTGGTCACTGATTGGCCGGAGAAAATCGTCATTACTGCGTCACTGAACTTGCGACACGAGACACAACAGACCCGCTAGATTTTTAGCACAGCCAGCGAAGGTTCGGACGCACCATTTTGTTTTAACTAAAAATGGTCTTGCTGTTAAAAACATCCACATGCCGAAAATGAAGAACACCATTCCGTCGATATGCTCCATTGTTGTGTGTTTGTTTGTGGCGCATTTACGATGATGTCACGGCAATAGAGGCGGCGCAACTATAACGACACGTGAATAATCCCGCCCACTCTAAAGCGGCACTAAACTGCAGTCGAAATGCAAACCGAGCCGAACTGAGCCAAACCAAGGTGAGCTGTACTGAACCGTGCTGTGCCGTACTATGCAGTGGAAAAGCGCCAATAGTTGCAAAGGGTGGGCCAACTCCATATTAAAGCCTATATATTAAGAATGGGATGTCATTAAAGTTCATGTGTTTGTGAAGGCAGGTGTCCCAATACTTTTGGCAATATAGTGTATGTTAGCATATCATTTAATTGTAATTCTGATGATTGTTAGCACTTATCAACCAGCTTGTTGTAACTTACAAAGAGATCTCCTAAGTCTGTGTTTTGTTTATTACAGTTTCACTCATAGGTTTTCACCTGTCACATGTGGAGAAAACACGTACCGGGAACAGTACATTGTTCATTACAGCATATAGTACACTACTATGTAAACATTTATTAATATACTAAAAATGTTTTAAATGGTTCAAAGGTAAAATGTAAACAATATGAAAAGATGGTTGACACAAGCTCACTACCAGTACAGTATGCTTGAAATGTGGGCAAGAAACGGTTCCTCGATTATCGAATAATTCGCTTAACGACCTAGTCATAGGAACTAGGGGAGTTCATAATTCACCATTTAACTGCTAACCTCTAAGAATTTAATTAATACTATCAGTTAAACGGTTAAAAAAAATGTTATAATATCCGTTCATGAGAGCATGTCAACACGTGCATCTAACTCCAGGTGCCTACAGGCTACAGCTAAATTTGCAGTTTGTGGAAAAAAATTAAACAAGCCAAAAGAAGCGGTGAAAGCATAGGAAAATGAGATTATATATAAGCTATGTTTCTTTTTTTATATTATGATGTGAATGTGATGACTTTCCCTTTTGTTAACATTAATTACGCTAGATTAAGTATACCCAATACAAAGATGATTTTTGTTACAGCATTCTCCATGCTATATGTTAAGTTCTAGCTACTTTCAGTTCATTTGAGTTTTACAATATTTTCCTACACTTTGTGCTAGAGGATTAAATGTTTGGTTCATGTTGTAAATGTTTTTTTTTTTTGATTATTTACATAAATCATGAAGTATTTGCTCTTGAAAAAATAAAGTACTTATAATTTTTAAAACATTTTTGTTTAGGTATTTTGGAATTTGGTGACAGACCCACTTCCATTCAATATAGTTTTTCTCATTGGTTAACTGTTAATAGTCTATTAACACATGGTGACTATTGATAACAAAAAAATCTAAATGGACATCTGTAGTAGGAACAGAACTTGGTCAGTAGGTGACGAGTGTCTGCATTTAGGTTGGTATTCACTGCCTCAAAATTAATGTAAACTGTATTACTCATATCTTTCCTGCCACTGCTGTTTCTGTGGTGACTTGCTCTCCTCCTGCATGCTGGAGTGGTATCTAAAAATGGATAGGCTCCTGCTGCAGGCTTTGCTGTCATTGGGTATTCAGTGCTTACTTCACTTGCACTAATGACTGAGCTGTGTTTGCTGTTTCTGGCTTGTTGTAAAGGTTGACACATCTTGAACTTCCAGGTGCAGTCAGTACTAGGGTTGGGTATCGTTTGGTGGTTTTTCGATACCGGTGCCAAATCGATACTTTTGAAACGGTACCGGTGCCAAAACGGTGCCTGAACCGATACTTTACAAAAGCCACAAAATGATGGTGGATGACTCAAGAATACATTTTTATTGAACAAAAAATTGAATGCTTAAAATTGAACAATATATTAAAAGTTTAAAGTATATATGAATATATATGTAAATACAAAAAACAACAACAAAACATAAGCCACCTATGTAATGTTAATTTAACATTACGTTAGCCTACTACTAACCTGCGGAAAGGTTGCTGTCGTCATCATAATCGGTGGACTCCTTTTTGCTACGGTTGGTATGACGGGCTGGGGTTATCCACACCGTTCGTGCCAGCTGTTGTCCGCAAGCTGTCAAGCACAGTGCATCCCTCTGCTTTTAAGTTTATTCCGTGTACCCTCAAATGTTTCATTAAATTTGATGTGTTTCCCTCTTTACACGCAACTGCTGTAAAACATTTGCTGCACGCCGCGGTGTTGGAATCCTTTCTTGTGAAATATAGCCACACTTTCGATCGTTTAGTTTTAGGCATTTTAACAAAAGTTGTTTAATTTAGCAAGCTAAGATAGCGGTAGACCACCTGCTGCGGTCAGAGCAAGTGTAACGTTAGTTGCTGCATTCACGCGCATCTCGGATGGTCTCATTTAATAATAATAATAATAATAATAATAATAATTGATACTTTATTGATCAATTGTTTTTACGCCTCCCTCCCGGGGGGCCCGGGTCTGCGAAGGGCAGCCACCTGTAGCGGCGCCCAGGGAGCTGGGGGTTGAGGGTCTTGCTCAAGGACCCGCAGACGTGCTGAGGCTGGGTTTGAACCGGCGACCTTGTGATTACAAGCACACGGCTTAGCCCACTGAGCCACACGCTGCCCCCTTTCCTGATGATGTCACGTGTGTGTTGATGAATCTTATGCTTATTACAACTGTGTCATCATAGCCCCAGAGAACAAATATTTCAATCGACAGTTCAGGCATCTAAGTGGCACCGAAATTAGCGTTTTGTTTCGGTCCGGTACATTCCGGTTATATAGGTACCGGTGCCGTATTGGCACCGGTTTTCGGTACCCAACCCTAGTCAGTACTGCTTCTAATTGACTACAGCAACCTCAAATTTACGTTGAACCCTTTTAAAATGTTAGTGCTGAAAAACACACACTGGTCTGTCATGTTTTCCACATATTGTCTTTATTCATATTAGCAAAATGTTGACCAGTTGGGTCTGTTCCTTGCTTAATGGCTCACATTTGAGCACACAGTCATGTTTGTGAGGATCCGGCCCGCCCTCGGCCACGCTGTGCCATTGTTGTCTAATAGTCCCCACAATCCCTTCTCAGCGGCGACTGCCCACAGGTTAAACCTGTTCTACCTTGCCAACGATGTGATCCAGAACTGCAAGAGGAAGAACGCCATTGTGTACCGCACATCCTTTGCTGAGGTGCTTCCGCAGGCAGCTCTACTGGTGCGGTAAGTGCTTCACTTGCTGCTTCCACTGCTGCCCTGTTGCACATCCCTGGCTAACATAAAGTCGAAGACACTTTAGATGTATAGAGACATGGAGTGCCATGCATACTGGGAATGTCCTGTAGTTCACTGTGTACAACTTCCATTTGTTAATGGCAGGGAGTCAAAGGTGCGCAAGTCTGTGGAGAGGATCCTGACTATCTGGTCCGAGAGGAACATCTACCCCCAGGAGCTGATCTCGGACCTTAGAGCCAGCCTGGCCAATAAAGGGACCCCTGCAGGTCAGTGTGACAGAGCAGCCAAAAAGAACTCAGGCTGCTCAGTTATACAAACCAGCTTGACTGCTTAAAAGACTACTGTTACTACAAACTAGAGCTGTCACGATTACTTGACTAAACTTGCTTACTGCAGTTGTCTGTCAGTACTGCAAAGCAGAACTTGAATATCGCGACAGCACAACTGCAAAGCAAATACATCTTAGAAGACATTCAAGTTAGCCAAATGTAGAACTTATCTACCTTTAACTTATCTACCAACAGTCTGTCAAATAACTTAGTGTTGCTGCGAGTTGTGGCAACAGGCAAAGCAGTGCCGACAAATCACTTGCTTTTGCTCGTAATTTTAAAATACAAAATATTTAATTACAACGGAGTACGAATGGCTTTTTGTGACCAGTTCTTGTTTGCTTTTCTCCTCTTCACTCAATTTTTTCTTAATTTCTTTCAAATGTGCCACACAGTCTATGAATCAGTCCAACGGAAAGGACAAGAATGATATGGTTGTCTCGCAGATCGCATGCTGTGCTCATGCAAAAACAGTGGCAGTAAACTTGAGACCAAATTTTTAAAAACCTATACTGGATAATGCCTCCTGCTTCTTGTCCTACAGTGCCAGTCAACTCCAAAGCCCCTCTAAAGGCCAAGATTGTAGCAGAATTTGTGGTAAGGTTCTTTCTTTTAAATTAAGGTTGCATATTTTAGCCCTGCCTTATCGTGCTGTAACCCCTCCCCTATCAGGACTGTGCCCCCTGTACCTGCTGTAACCCCTCCCCTATCAGGATTGTGCCCCCTGTACCTGCTGTAACCCCTCCCCTATCAGGACTGTGCCCCCTGTACCTGCTGTAACCCCTCCCCTATCAGGACTGTGCCCCCCTGTACCTGCTGTAACCCCTCCCCTATCATGACTGTGCCCCCTGTACCTGCTGTAACCCCTCCCCTATCATGACTGTGCCCCCTGTACCTGCTGTAACCCCTCCCCTATCATGACTGTGCCCCCTGTACCTGCTGTAACCCCTCCCCTATCATGACTGTGCCCCCTGTACCTGCTGTAACCCCTCCCCTACTGTGATTGTGCCTCATGTACCTGTTGCAGCCTCAGGCCTTCAGGCAGCAGCTCTCAGCATACAGGAACTCACAGCAGGTAGCTGAGCTGAAGGAGAAGCAGCTGGCTGCCCTGAAAATGGACATTTGCAGCACCAGCGCCTTTAAGAGGCTAAAGGGTGTGGCCTTTTCTCTCTTTCGTTCATGTGACAGCAGAGATGTTTATTGCACATTAAATTGCCATCGCAAGCTGTGATCTTTCTTTACAGTTCAGTTTGTTTGAGTAAGCTCAGTCTTTTTTTTTGCCATGTATTGTCTTTCAGACAAGGAAGGTGGTAAGAAGTTTTCCAGGGACTTTGACAATGATAATAGAAAAGTACAGGAGTTTGTGGGCTTCCTGGAGCAGCAACTGAAGGAAGGGCACCACCTGCTGGAGTGGCTGAACAATGCAGATGTATTCTATGAGATGCAGTACAGGGAGGTCAAGATCATCGCAAAAGTAAGCTGTTTTTTTTTTTTTTCCCCCCCTAGTGCTTATTTGAGTAGATGAGTGACTTTTATCATTAACATTAGCTGGAGACCAGCTAAAAGTAGTAAATGTAATGTGAGGTGTTCTGAATGGCCAACCTTGCACATATTGTCTAAGCTGAATCTTCCCAACAGGCCTACACTTCCTTTGCCAGCCGTGTTTCAAACCTGAAGCAGAAGCTGGATGCTCTCAAGTCAACACTTCCAAATTTAGACAGCTCGCCTGTGCCCTCACCCTTGGAAGATGCGCCGTCCCCTACTGACTCTGAGTCACCCTCCCATGGCAATGGTGGGGCAGCGCCAGAGACAGTGCCCAGGGATCGTGGGAGCCGCTGTGTCCTGGGAGGCGCCCTGTCAACGGGCAACCTTGCACATGGGCAGTGGGACAACAGGGATGTGGAAGACATGGAGCTGTGTGAGGGAGAGGAGCCAGAGGGCACAGCTATCATAGGTGAGTGGCTCGGGCACTCTGCTCCGTGGGCAGCTCAGGTCTACAGGCAGAAATGCCCCCGCAATCAGAAAAAGTTGGGACCATATGGAAAATGCAGATAAAAAGCAGTGATACTGAAATTGACTTTTATTTCATTGCAGACAGCAGCACCATAAGGTTTTGTCTGATCAACTTAATTTGTTAATATACATACATTTCTGCATTTCAGGCCTACAACACATTCCAAAAAAAGTTGGGACAATAAAGAATTTGCCAATTTGTAATGTTGCAATTAAAAGATGTTTTGGCACTGAGGATACCAAGCAATGAAGCATTTCAGGTGTTCAGCATTTTTTCCCATTCTTCCTGCAAACACATCTTGAGGTATACAACAATAAGGGGTTGTTATTGCAAATTCTCAACACGTTCTGTATTGGGAACACGTCAGGACTGCAGGCAGGCCAGTCCAGTACCAATACCCTCATGTTTTGCAGCCATGCCTTTGTAATGCGTGCAGAATTTGGTTTTGCATTTTCTTGTTGAAAAGGCATGGGCGTCCCTGGAAAAGATGTCGTCGTGATGGCAGCATATGTTGCTCTGAAAACTAAGAGTACTTCTCTGCAGTAATGGTGCCATCACAGAAGTATTAATTGCCTTTGCCAAGAGCACAGACACAACCCCGTTCAAAGTCACTTTTGTAGTGTCCCGGAGAGGTCAGAGTGATAAAATATATTTTTGAAATAGTTTTGTGTTCCCTAGCAATAGCTTTGCATTACTTATAATGACTGTACTGTGTCCATTTAAACATATAATCAGTGTAAGCTGTAGTGTGACATGAACAATAAATTAAAATAAAAATATTTTGGTACAATAAAGCTACCCTTATAAAGGGGTTATGAATGGTTTATAAGTAGGTTATAAATTAGGTTGTAGCACTTAGTAAATCATTAATAAACAATTATAAACCAGTTATACCACAGTTTTCTTTTTATTAATGAGTTACTGCCATTTATAAGTGGCAAAGGGGAGCCTTATTGTAAAGTGGTACCAATATTTCTTGTAACACTGTAGTGACAAGCACACAGGCACATTACCACAAAACCAGGCCATCTTCTTAACACTTTAACATGTTAAACTTACTAATGAAAGCATTTCACTACCAGTTTCTACTGAAAAGCTTTTTGCTCTACTGTGGTGAAAGGATGCAAACCTCTCACCACGAACTTTGTCTCAGCCTGGTGGCACTCGTTCACCCTCTCCTCATTACATTTCACTGCCTGGAAAGCTAGCATGAACAGGTTTTGTTTTTCCGGGCATGACGCAATTGCTGCCTCGGAGATATCGCTGCCACCCTGCTCATCATCTTCTAAAATGGATGAAACACATGTATACATAATTTATGTTTCAGAAAATGTACCTGTAGGTTAAGGCACTGCAGTTAAAGTTACCCGCGACTATGGAGACCACGGAGTGGCAAACACATGGCAATTTTTAAATGTAATGCCGTGTTTTCAGCTTAAATGCTTAAGCATATTACTAGTGTTACCACCCTTAGAGGTGACAACGGCTTTGCATTGGTTTCACACTGTACAAAGGTCATCCTTCTTTGTAAAATGCAGCCATGCCCTGGACCGCTTCCTGTGCTCCATCATGTGGACTCCAAGTCGCGGCATATGACGTCATTTCGTGTGACACGAAAAGTCCGGATGAATCGTTAGAGGAATCGGAGGTGTACCGTTCCGGTGAACTAGCTAACGTTATCTTACAAGCGAGCTAGCTACAGTGGTACCTCAGTTCTCTAACTCATTTGAACTCGAATTTCTTAACCAACCAGTTCGAAAAAGAAATACCTAGAGCTCGATCTGAATCTCAGAAGTCAAACCGTGAACGCCGATCTAAGAGAACTTGTTCGCTTGGGGAAATGGGTCACGCGGCATGTCTCTCAGTGGAAACAGAGTTCAGCCTTGCATTCGCCGTGATAACATCGTGCATGTTTACACTAGCTGAATACATATATTTAGACAATGACAGACAGTAATAGTAATTATTATATAATAAATACATTTAAAAATAAAGATTTCTTATTATTTTAATATGAATAATAAACCATTAATACATTTAATTATAATAATATAATCGTGCCGAGCGGGGACGGAACGGAGACAAAGGCGCAGACGTCAGGGTGTTGGGGAATATAGGGTTTAATTACAGGTAAGGCAGGTAAAACGCAAGTAAAACGCAGACAATCAATACAATGACCGGACTGGGGAAACAAATTGAAATGCGGATGCAATACATAGGACTAATGAAAACAACCAGAAACAGGTGATCACACAGGGATTCCACACAGGGTTAACGAGGGGGCGTGGCACTCGGAAGGAGCAGACTATCGGGGAAGGACACATTGTTTGGATACATTTATTTTTTTACTTTACAAATTACTGTTTTGATAAATGTGCTTAGATGTGTTTAGTGCAGTATATGCTCTTGTTTTATCCGGTTCATTTTTTTTTAAATGCTAAAAAAAACATTTCTGTGTAATTTTTTGGAGGCTGGGAACCAATTAATTGGTTTTCCATTATTTCTTATGGGGAAAATTTGATCAGAACTCGAACTTTTTAGGGTTCGATCCTGAGTTCTGGACGGATTAAGTTCAAGTTCTGAGGTACCACTGTAGTATAATTGGCCTTTGTCTAAGTGACATTTTACTAAAAATTAATGTCTTGGATACAAGTACACAAAATTAATGTAAGCTTTTAAATGACCACATGTTCTAGAGTAGTGGTAGTCATGATATAGGCAGGTTAATGTCCTTCAATGTTCCCTTCTATTCTGAATTTACATTCTTATGAAGGTATACTGTAAAATGCCAACCAGCATATTGAGGACGTGGGCCAGTGACCATGATGTCAATTCTGCACCACTGTGCATGTCGAGGGGCCAAAGGGCCTTGATGCTCAGCTCACAACTTAATTGCTGAAGTATCCTCCTTTTAAGCTTGGACAGTACGCTGTGGTGCCCTGGGTAATCATTTCACAATGTGTATGATAGAAGTGTGATAGAAGAGGACCAAAATGTGAGCCTTGGATTGAAGCTGCTTTGATATGCCCATAGTTGAGCAGCGTATGGAGAAGCCACTCCCCACGAGTGCCCAGACGTTACTGCCAGCCAGGGCGGCTAAAAGCACACATGATGTTCTGCCTCCCAGTGCCCCTGCACTGACAGCGCCCCTCAGCTTAGCCAACGTGGACCTGGGCAAGATCAGCTCCATCCTCAGCAGCCTCACCTCTGCTATGAAGGGTGCTGGTGAGATCTGTCTGTCTCTCTGTCTGTCTGTCCGTCCCTCCCTCCCTTCCTCAATAGTCTGCTAGCCTGAATAAACTTTGAGTCTATTTACTACCAATTTCTAAAGATGCACGTTAGATTTATCTGTTTATTTTTATATATATACGCAAAATTACTAGCACTGAAAAGTTTTAAAGTTATTGCGAGAAATGCGATATTTCACTGTCACAAAGGCGGCTAACACATGAGTAAGGCTGGTTGCTGAGACAAAGAAGCGCCAAGCCAATACTTTAATGTTAAAAGATACTGTATGCATTTACACTAACATATCATGTATTACTAATATTACTATATTATATGATTTTATGTGATCCAAGTCGTTTTCAATATTGTTTTTGGTTTATGTATCATGGTCGTGTTTCTGCGACCTTTCAGCAGGCTCCAGAAATACTCCTGTTTAATTGTTCATGGCCAACTCACGAATAAGTGAATCCGTGAATGTCAAGTCTCTGAATGTGAAGGGGTGTGTGGGCGTGTCTTGCTTTTACCTGCTTTAAAGATATGCTGTCATTCTCTCTCAGGAATGGGTTCTGTCCCTCTCCAGAGCCCCCATTCTGCTCGTGGCCCTGCCCCCGCCCCTGCTGCCAGTGGCTCCCTGGCCAGCCTGCTGTCCCGTGTGGACACCAGCCCCCAGGGCCTCCTGAGTGCCCTCTCCAGGACACAGGGCTGCGGTGCCGAGCTGCAGGGTGAGTGCATGCCTCTCCCGTCCTTTTGGGGGGGGGTCTTTTCCACACCTAGCTCTTTGTGGCTTTGTTTATGAGCAGCATGTCTTCCACCTTGTCTTTCCTCAGATGTGCCATCCCTTCAGCAGGTTCCAGTTGTGGGCTCCTCTGTGGCCCCAGGTTCTGTGTCTGTGTCACCCCCAGTCAGCAGCAGCCGTGCTTCCCCTAAGGATTCGTGTTCTCCATCAGGTCGGGACTGTGTCGTGCCACTTGGCCTACAACCCGGAGCCCCGGGTGACCAGGGCAAGGAGCAGGAGCCCAGCCCCACTGAGTCATCCCCTCCCTCAAATTTGGAAGCCAAAATACAAAAGTTCCTTCAAGGAAACCCTGGCTTTGCTCTAAATGGGTCGACCTTGTGTGGGGGGAGCCCATTGCCTATCGCTGAGAACGCAGAAGGCACCCCCCTGAGGGACGAAGAGGGAGGAACGCCCACGCAGGACGAGGAGATGGAGCAGCCTGCCGCAGGGCTGGCCGGGCGAGGAGGTAGTGGCGCCCCTGCCTGGCGGGCAGAGTCTCAGCAGCATAGCCAGAGCATTGAGACGTGGGTTACCACTGCTCCTAGTGTGGGGGCAGAAGCTGAATGCAGACAGGCGGGCATTTGGAGCAGTGGCTGCTCTACGGAGGGTCTGTCCTCACTGGCTGAGCGCACAGGACGGGGTGCTCCCCTGCCTGCCCCAGAGCCCCCCCGTGAGGGAAGGCAGCCTGCAGCATGCACAGGTGAAGCCCCACCTCAGCATCCACCATCTGCTTTTTTCAACAAGCCTCTGCCTCCAATTCCCACACTGCCCCCACCACCCCTACAATTCCTTCCCCGTCCTGGCCAGGGCCAGAAGTGTGGCACACCTACTCCCCCTAGAGCAGAACAGAGAGCATTTGTGGGGGGTAGAAGCAGTGTGGCTCATGGAGGCCCTCCTCCCTGGATAGGCAGCGGTATGGAAGGTGGTCAGGGGTGCCGCCCCCCTCCCACTGCCCTTTCCTGGCCTAGGGTCCCCCCTTCCCAGTTACCTGCCCGGTCCCCTGGGCCCCTTCACCCTCCCTATGGAACACACTCTGGGCCTACTTTACTCCCACCCATGCGCTCTTATTTTAGTGCCCCCCCAAAACGGGGACCACCTGACACCCCCAGGCGACCTTTCTTACCCCATCAGCACTGATGCTTTCAGTGTAACCTCTGAGAAGATGGATAATTAGACAGATATATTTGGGTGGAGTGAGCAAAGGTGCAGGTTTAGCTCAGGAAGCCTCACTTAAGGATGAGCACTGCACACATTTAGTTCCTGTTACGCTGGACAGCCAATGGAAATGTCCTCCCACAGTGCCGTAATAATTTCGAGTTGAAAAGCTTGCCACATTTTAGATTGGTACATATTTATTTTGGCCAATTGGTGGTGGGGGGGGGGCTATCTTCCGTGTTTAAACTTGCTTAGTCACACCAACTTGGAATGTAACCGCCAAGCAGAAGCTTTATTGCATGTTTTCCAACGCTGTTGGTGTTTCTGCAGCTCTGGGGCACTCTGATGTTGTGCTGCCACACCCGCATGTGTAGGCAGCACCAAGCTAATAAAAAGTTCATCACAGTTACTAGCCAAGCATGTGTGATCCAGCCTTAGCGTCATATATGGCATATGACGTTACGTTCAGTAGGACAACCAGACCCTCAATGTACCAGATTGAACCCAGTTTGACCCCTTTGTCTATGCCCTTCTCGTGAGGTCAATCTCCGGGCTTTGAGGGGAACTGACAGGTTGATGTAGACAAATCTGCAGTACTTGCGTGTTCACGTCAGACATGTTGAATTTGCACACCTGTTTCTCTGATGATTTTTATTAAAAGAATCATTCACTTTTATAGTATATCTCTAAAACCTGTTATTGCAATATATGATTGCATTTTAAAGTTTATTCTTGATTCTCAGTCGTGCCTTTTCAGCAATTTCATGCGTATTTTTCTTGCCATCCACATTCATGGTCCCGCTGGCATCTGCATGCCTTTAAGCAGGTGTCATTAATGAAAGTGACAAATTGGTAGGAAATACAGTGAAATGCCGAAACACACCTCTTACTCCCTGCGTTAGTTGACTTAGGCACTGTGGAGTAGCATTTTGCAGAGTCGCTGAATTGGTTCAGAGTAAGTGCCTTCTTTAACGGTACAATTAAAGTGGCCCTATTCTAGTATGAGCCCTAAACAATGTAAATATCTGACACCATCATGCTGTATACTGAGTAGCTTTCCAGAGTGGTTGCTTTTTCCCTGCACAGAGCACATTTACAATACTACAATAAAAAGGACCCTTGACAACCTGTGGCTTCAAACTCTTTAGGCTTTTTTTTATATAAACATTAACAAAAATCTGGAAGCTGTAAAAACGTGCTGGATCAAATGTGTCCACTTTTCGTACTCTGGTGTTTTTCATCTGTCTTCCTTTTGTTCCCTTCATTGTCTGCCCACATCTTCGTCACAAACATACACACTGCTTGTGTCACTCCCTGCCAGTTCTGTTTACATCTCCCTCAGAACCTGTCACTGTTTGAGGTCAACAGTTTTTCCATGTGAGGGTTCCTACAGCCACATGTGTTAAGCACCATTTGCTTTTGTCTGCGCAGCTTATATACAGCACTGACCAAAATTAAATTTGACATTCTTGTAATTTGCAAAATGACTGCTTATCTGAATTTGCTGTTATCTTACCATGAATAGAGGAAATGTATTTTAATTGTACTTCAGTGAAAACTATCCCAGATCACAACATAAAGGGTTTAAACAAGAAATTTGAAGTCGGCTTATGATCAAAATTAGAGAACAAGTTATTTGCTTCTACTTCGGTTGCAATGTGAAATATCTGCCAATCCTAATCTATTTGACAACATTAGTAGGCATTTTACAAGATGGCCGACCTCTCCAAGGTGAATGACACCCTGCAACATCAGATTCTGAAGGCTGATAGATGACCCTCTTGCCCACTGGAAGAGAAGTTACTTAATCTCCAATATTGAAGCTGTACAAAGAAATCAAGTCATTCAAGTGTTGAAAAAGGCACGTCACCCACGTAAGATGGACCTGTGAGAGAACAGGACAGGATAGTATGGAGACTCTTGGTGAGGGATCGGTTCAACACCGCAGCTTGCTGATTCAATGCTGGACAGGGCAAGAATTTGTCTCGACAGGGTCTCATTGCCAGAGGGAATTTGGACTGAAAGCTCACAGTGACCAAACCACTCATCAGCAAGAAGAATAAAAAGGCTAGACTAACCTTTGCTGAGGAGTACATTTGGTAGACAGATGAGTTTTGGTCCAAAATTCATGCCAGCGTTGAAAGTGTCGAACTGGGGAAAGATTTCAATGAAAGTGAAGAAGTCAGTAAATTTCAGAGGGGGAAGCATGATGGTGTTTAGGATGTTTTCTGCAGCAGCAGTAGGGCCTTTCATATGCCTAGGTGAAGGTGTGCTAGAACTAGGCTTGGGCAGTGTCTGTTTTTTATACCGTCATACCTTCTAGACATTTTACACCAGTGTACGGCATATAACTAAAAAAAAAAAAAAAAACACGTAAATCATATAGGCTACAGTAAACTCCAAAATCAGAGAGACCGTAGAAGGGCTTATCAGTGTGGAAGTTGAATGGTACAGAAATGAGGAGATACCTCCTTGTTGAACTATTAAAGAGATTAGCCTTTGTTAATTCACATTGTCACTGCCTGATATGTTGCTGTATGTGCCCTATGTTTCACATATGCTGCACATGTTCTAACAGTATGCTACATTTTGTTCTTGTGACATTATCCTGTGTATGCATG
>NW_027326209.1:0-38467 GCF_048594095.1 Paramormyrops kingsleyae | reverse complement strand
ATACAAATACTGTTTAAATAATTTGCTTATTGTAATCAAGTAATCTGCTTACAGTGTTCATTTTGGGTCTTTTTATACATGACAACAGCGTTTCCCCTAGGTTTACAGCTTGGGGGGCAGACAGACACTGACAGGATTCATGGTGTTCATGTGTATCTTTTAATGACAGCAGTCAATATAACAATGCAGATATTTTTGTCTGCTTTTCAGGTGGTTGACACGACATATTTTCCAACGCGCACTCCACGGGTGGGAGTGTGCTCACCTGACTGTGCGTGCACGTGTCTGTGCGCATGCATCGAGGCGGAACTCTGCCATGCGCAATACAGAGAGCAGAGGAGAATTATAAACGTGCCACCGTGTAGAGACAGGGGCGGGAGGTGCCGTTGGGAGGCAGGGTGCCCCCCTAATTTAATGGTAGGGGAAACACTGCACAATATACGTAAAAAGATAAACCTACGCATTTTTTTTTTTTACTTTACTTTGATGAGCCTACTTTGCCTTGCGGAAACCCGTCTGCTTCTGTCTAGCTACCTGAGGCTAATGCTGCGTGCACAGAAAACAAGTTGGGAAAAGAAAGTAATTTTTTCTCAAATTGGCATTGGTGAATGAAATCGGCATTGGTGAAGGGACTGCACAATAAGCAACAATAACACAAATCCATGAATGACAGGGAAACACGGGGACGGTAAGGCACACACACGGTGGGTAATTATAGAATGGCTAAGACACTGAAGGATCAGGCAAGAACTAAGTACTACCACAGTTCAAGGCACACAATACAACTGGATACACTGCACAACAAGTAACTACACTTAAAAACACAAACAGGGGCTATATATAAGACATACACGGGGCTATATACACACACTTGCGAGGCGTGCCGGGACATGCAGATACAGTATTATAGCGTATTTTAGGTCTGGACGATTCAGGCTAAAATGTGAATCATGATTTTTATCCATGTGAATTGAGATCACGATTCTCTCAAACTATTTTCCTTCTTTCAGCAAACACATTTATTGCACTAAAGTAAAAAAAATGTGCTTTTGACAGTGACTTTCAACAATAAAAAATGTACTATTAAAGTGTTAGAAGCTATGACTGTATGAGGAAGGTACCGGTAAGGTGGCACCTCTCTGGTGGCGTCGGTAAGAACACTTGGGAAGGTAGATGTAGTTCCAAACTTTACTGCATTCAATTAGGTAGTACAATATTGCACTGGAGTTCACACAGGCTGGCCATTGGCTGTTACAGGTGCAATGACTTAGTTGTAGACAGGGTGTGCATGTGGTCTAAGGAAGGAAATAATATTATATAATAAGAATATGGAGACATGTTCAGCTAAATAACACAAATACAACCACTTTAGGCCTATATGATCTCTAATCGTCAATAATATAACAGTACTACCATCTACTGGTTAACCTCGGTACATACCGAATACATAATAATACTACTACCCTGGCTTAATGTACTGTATTATCCCGTCTCTCCTAAACACTTTGCAGTCTAATGAGAACTGACTAACAAAACAAATTTAACACACAAGATACACAATTACAACAGTGAACGCAGAATACAGAGAATCTGCCTGCAATACACTCGGTAGCTGATCTCCACAAAAGTTACACGCTAACAAGTTAGCAGTTGACCGCACTGCAATATTACAGCACCAAATGTAATCAGTCCAGGACCAGTCATTTACAGTTCATCAGTGACACACAATACTGCACCCCTGAGTATGGTGAGTGACTGGCCAGGATCCCTTGGCACTGGGTAGGATGAACCAGTGCAGCACAATCAGAAAACCACCGCTGAAAACTCAAAGGAGACATTCCTGACGCTGATCCAAGTGCATGCGCATCGGCATCCCATTTACAGAGACGACCTTTCCAACATATAGACAACACTTGAAAGTTTCTTGTAAAAAAAAAATATGGTCTATTACTTCCCTTAAATACTTCCCTTAAAAGTAAATAACTTAAAATCTGTTGAACATAAATAATAGAACTTTAGTAAATTAAAATAATTAAAAAAAAATTATAAACATGTAGCACTTGCATTTTTGGGCACTCAGTCAACTACAGCACTTATAGGTTTTTGGCCAAGAACACTAACTTATCAACATTTTGAGGCTTAAGAGAGGAATGCAGGCATGACACAATGTTCCCTCCTGTGCTGAAAACCCTTTCTGAGGGGGACCTTGTTGCAGTGATACATAGGTATTTCCTGGCCAAGATAGTCTTGGATATTGGCCCTTGTGTTCTTTCTACCAGAAAACGGGGTCATCCTCACTGTCAATGTTTCTTGTGAACATGTATGAGCCTAGTTGTATGTCAATATCACACTCTTTAGAAGAAGCATCAGATGGTGCTACTGCCACATTGCCCTGTGCCAATTTAAAAAAGCTCCCCAAGGTCTTTCTCTTCTTTTCTCCAGAGGACAGTGCAGGCTGGGCAGTGGGACCAGTTGTGGGAAGCGTTTGCTTAAAAAAAGGAAAGATCACAAAAATATCTTAACTATACTTGCAAAGTGAATATATCAGTAGTTTAAAACTAAGGTGGTTTAGCTAAATCCAATTTCCAAATTTTCCAATTTATGCAACTGTAAAAAATGTAGCTGAATGTAAATTATTCTGTGTCATGCCCCGATCGTCCACTCCTCTAGTGTGCCACGCCCCCTCGTTAACCCCATGTGGATTCCCCGTGTTTACCAGCTGTTCCTGATCGTTGTCAATTAGTCCATTGTATTTAGTCCGCGTTTCCGTTTGTTTCCCCAGTCCGGTCATTGTAATGTCGATCTGTGTGTTGCCGTCTCCTTCGTGTGAATCCCTCATTAAACCCCGTATTCCCCTTATCCTACGTCTCCTTGCCTCTGCTTCCCTGTTCAGCGTATGACACTGTGTTACAAAAAAATGTTTCCTGTAAAGATATACTTACAATGGCAATAGTAGTCATCTCATTCTTGAGTCTGGCCTTAACAATGGCTTTGTCGTCCTTGCTGACATAGTCCAGTTTAAACTGGATCCACTGCTGTGGCTATTTCGAGGAAGTCTTGAGTGTTTGGATCACTGTATTTTTCTTTAAGGTAATGCAGGATTTTTGTATTCAATAATCGTGTAAGATCCATGTCATCTTCTTGTACTGCCATCATTGTCTCAAAGAGGCAGAGGACTGGTTTTACTGAGGAAATGCTAACATACTGCTCTCCTGAGAGAGCATCAGTAAAGTCTGCCAGTGGGGTGAATGTTTTGTTGAACATTTCAAGGACTTCAATCTCTTGCCAGGTTGGTATCAGGTGTCTAGCCTTCTGCTCAGAGGAGAGAACATGTACAATAGCAGTTTGCTGTTCAAGGATCCTTTGAACCATAGCTTGTCGGGATCCCCATCTTGTTGGACACAGTTTTAAGCTGGTGCTCAGGTAGGTTGAGGTCCTTTTGGTCAGCAGCAAGCTCCCTCGTCCACTTCCAACTGTGACTGAAGTAGGCCACAAGTTTTTTGCAGAGAGCCATAGCACGGTAAAACACGGTGAATCTTTCATTGCATTCCCTACAAATAAAATTATTCCTTGTTATAAACTCTTCAGTAAATCATTTAACATTCCATACACTTTCTTGCACTGTTAATGCTAAAACAGCAAATATAATATACAATGACGTGAGACAAGCATATTTTTTTTTGGGATAAGCTTGTGTGTGTTAACTTGAAAATATTAAAACATTTCTATATACAATTCAAACAGTAATAATTAAAGGCCACCCATTTAAATTATAGAAACAGTGAAGTTTTCAATGTAATTTAAATTCAAAGGTGTTAAATACAACCATTCAACCTTTTTTTTCTCTTTTTTTTATTATCTTGCTTAGGTTTGATTAAGACATGTTTATTAATATATAGTAGCTTATGTGTGGGCTGTTATTTATTTTTTCTATGTCATTGTATAATTAAATCTTTACAATCCTTTTTCTGATTTATGTCACAAACCTGCTTGGACCCACAGAGGGATTATTGACAGAGCCTTTATTTAACCGTGCTGATGGAACAGGGACTGGGAGCAGGCAGAGACGTGGTCGTGCAGACAGGAGATCGGGCAGGCCAGGGTCAGGATCCGGATCCATAGTCGGGGTTGCAGGCAAAGGGGTCGATAGCCGGGGGGTCCGTCCGAAGACACAGACAAGGCACACGGGGTACTCACAAGGAGGAAGAGCGAGGGGAGGAAGGGCAGGAGGGAGGTTGAGACAGAGCTTTAATAAGGCAAAGGGTAAGTCGTCACAGGCAATCGTCAGCCCCGCGAAGCGAGGAATGGAGAGAACCACCACCTGGGTAACCGGAGAGGTGTTGAGAGGCAGAGGGGCTTCTCTAGGGGCGCCAATCAGGCAAACAGGTCCAGAGGCGGCGAGCGGTAGTCGTGGTCATAAGACGTGAGCGAGGGTCGAAAGCCGATGGGTCAGTCCAACAGGCACACAAAGGACTTGGGAACAGGCGGGCTGGATGACAGGGGAAGCTGGGCTCAGCAGGACAGGCGGGTCACGGACGGGAGTTGGACTAAGGAGGTAAGGAACAAGAGGTAAGGATCTCACAATAGGTAGACAGGCAAGAAACGGGAGCAAAGGGAAACGGAAGACAGAATAACGCTCAGTAAGGCTTCTCATTAGCACAATACTTCGCGGTTTGTTTGCGATTGACTCCGTCTTTATATTGAGGAGGTGATCAGTCCCTGATGTCCTGCACCTGTCTGATCCGCCCCCGTGGGTGTGACACCGTAGCATATTTGAATTATACATCGTTCAGTAATTAATTTGTACAGTACTGTAATTTGAAAAGCATTTGAAACTGCTGTGCTGTATTTTTAAAGAGTCAATAAAATTTTGTAAATAGCGACGCTGTCTGCTCTATTACTATATATTCATGTAATAAATATACAAATACCAATTAGATGGTAATTGTCATGATCAGCTCCATCCGCTCCTGATGTGTGCCACGCCCACCTCGTTACCTCGTGTTCAGCCCTGATTGTGATCACCTGTGTCCTGTTATGTCTAGCCCGTCTTTTGTATTTAGTCCTCGTCTGAGTCAGTCTTCCCCAGACTTGTCATTGTATTGTCCGTAGATGTCCATCTGTCGTCCAATAAAACCACGTTTACCTGAAGTCCTGGCTGCAATTCGCCTGCTTTCCGGCTTGCCTGATCCCGAACGTGACAGAATGACAAGTCTCCACGAAAACACAGCGCGGCAGACCAAGCACCAGCAGCTCGGTCTGCTGCAGGAGGCTGTGTACTGGCGCTCCCAACCCGAAGTGCTGGAGGATCCTGTAGCCCTGGAGCTGGCCACCCGGGGCGCGGACCTCCTCACCGAGGAGCGCCCGCCCGGACAGCAGTACCCACTCAAGCGGGTACGCAAATGCCTACGCCGCCTGCATGAGCGTCTCACCCAGCAGAGAGACGAATGCGTTGCCCGGAGCCTGGGCGACGTGTTCGCAACGGCTCCGCCTTCCGCCGCCCACAGAGAGAAGAAGCGGGGAAAGAAGAAGGCTGAAACACTGCAGGAAGAGACCCCGACTCTCTTTCTGGGAGCCTGCTCTCTGCTCCCCGCCTGGGAGTTGGCCAGGGAGCACGAGGGCTCACCGCTCCCCTGGGAAGACTTTGCTGCTACCCGCCTGGCCGGCTTCCACCAAGAGAAGCCGCCTCCGTTAGAGGCTTATTTTCATCGGCCGGAGCGTCTGGGGCACGGCGGCATTCGCGCCGTGAGAGACTCCATTCCCCGGGTCCCTAAAGCCCTTAATGCCATCCTGGCACCTGTTCCGGAGCTACCCGCCATTCCGGACCTGCCTGCTCCGGATCTGCCCGCGGTAACGCCTGCTGCTGCTGCCGCTCTGCCCGCGGCACCTGCTGCCGCCGCCGCTCTGCCCACGGCAACGCCTGCTGCCGCCGCCGCACTGCCCGCGGCACCGCCTACTGCTGCCGCCGCACTGCCAGTTCCCCCTGCTGGCCGCGTGATGGCGGCGCTCACTGCAGCGCTCCCTGCTGGCCAGGAGCTGAGGATGCCCGCTGCGGCACTGCCCAAGGTGGCCACGGATGCGCCCCCTGCTGGCCGCGTGGTGGCGCCACCCGCCAAGGCGCCCCCTGCTGGCCGCATGAGGGAGGTGCGCGGCGAGGCACCCCCTGCTGGCCGCACGAGGGAGGTGCACGCCGAGGCACCCCCTGCTGAGGCGCCCCCTGCTGGCCAAGTGATGGCGACGCCCGCCGAGGTGCCTGCCAAGGCGCCCCCTGCTGGCCAAGTGATAGCGGCGCCCGCCAAGGCGCCCCCTGCTGGCCACACGCCCGCGGCCCTGCCTGAGGCCGCCTCTCCCGTCCTGCCCGCGGGCGGCCCTGCCTGAGGCTGTCCTTCCCATCCAGCCTGTCCTTCCCGTCCAGCCCGGCTCTCCAGTCGAGCTCGTGGCTCCGGCTGCACCAGAGGCCCTGCCTCTAGTTCCCCGAGCCCTAATGACTCCCTCGCCCCTGCCCCGACAAGGCCGACACCCCCCGGGACCCCGCCTTTCGGTGTCCCGCAAGGGACGGGGACATAGGCGCCGGGCTCGGGTCCCGCCTGCCCTGCCCCCTGGCTCGCCTGTTCGGCCCCTGGCTGTGGCTCGGTGGCTGCCTGCGGGTCCTGCGCCTCAGGGTCAGCGGTCTCCGTCGGGTCCCCCCCTGGATCCTCGGTGCCGGTCCTCGGTCCCGCCTCTGGCTAAGTGTCGGCCGCCTCCGGGCCCCCCTGCTCCGGCTCTGGCTGCGCCTCCTCCTGCCGCGGCTTCCCCCTCCTGCCTGCACCGGTGTTCCCTCCTGCTCCCTCCTTGTCCCCTCCGTCACTCCCTCGTCCCGTTCCCTTGGCCCCTGGGTGGTCCCCTCCTGCTCCCTCCTCCCTCTCGCCTGCGGCCCCTCCGGCCTCTGCCTGTCGCCCGCCTGGGTTCCTTCGGGCTCCCCTGGTTCCTCCTCCCTTTCCCTCCGTCCCGCCTGTTTCTGCTCCTCGTCCCTCTGTGTCTCCTCCGTTCCCTTCTGGTCTCTTTGTCCCTCCTGTCTTTGCTCCTCGTCCCTCGGTGTCTCCTGTGTTCACTCCTCGCCCTGTTCCTCCGTTTTCTGTCCCCTCTGTGTCTCCTTTCTCTGTCTGTGTTTCCTGTTCTTTGTCATGTCTTGTCCTTCTTGTCCCTGTTTCTGTTTTGTGTCTCGGTTCTGTTTCCTGTGTCCCGTTGATGTCTTGCTTTTGTCTTTCAGGTCCTGTTCCCTCGTCCCGTCCGTCGCCTCCTCTCAGGTGCGCCCGGTGTGCGCGCCTTTGGGGGGGGGGTTCTGTCATGGTCCGCTCCTGATGTGTGCCACGCCCACCTCATTACCTCCTATTCAGCCCTGATTGTGATGACTTGTGTCCTGTTATGTCTAGCCCGTCTTTTGTATTTAATCCTCGTCTGAGTCAGTCTTCCCCAGACTTGTCATTGTATTGTCCGTAGATGTCCGTCTGTCGTCCAATAAAACCACGTTTACCTGAAGTCCTGGCTGCAATTCGCCTGCTTTCCGGCTCGCCTGATCCCGAACGTGACAGTAATCTGCCTGAGACAAAGAAAAAGGAAATAAATTAGTTATTATGATCATCCACTTATAGTGATCAGTTTCACCCAGACAAATGTGATTATAAGCACATTCCACTGAATTAACTGACACCAAGCCAGCATTCACATTTAATGACATTACTTTGTTAAATAGTATTCTTGGGTCACTAACCTGTCTACATCTTCCCTATCACCATGGCAAAGACAAAAGAGCTGTCTGAGGACATCAGACAAGATTGTTGGACTTCATAAAGGGTAAATGGGCTACAAGGCCATACAAAATAACTGTGAATCACCCTTGGTCTGGGGCCCCAAGGAAGAACTTGTCTCGTGCAACATCAGTAATGTTAATAACAGTTTGGTCTAAGCCCAGAAAGACACAGGAGGAGCTTGTTAATGATCTCAAAGCAGCAGGGACCACAGTCATTGGTAACACATTATGCCGCTACAGTTTGAAATCCTGCGGTGCTCGCAAAGTATCCCTGCTCAAGAGGGCCCATGTTCCGGCCCTTCTGAAGTATGCTGGTGAACATCTGAATAATACCAATGAGGCATGGAAGAATGTAATGTGGTTAGATGAAACCAAAATTGACCTGTTTGACATCAACTCCACTCACCATGTTTGGAGGGATAAGAATGCTGACTATAACCCTAGGAACACCACACTTTGTGCCTGTCATAGACAGTAGGACCAGTCAAGCGGTGCTGGAGGATTGGCATGTTTGGGGGCTTTGAAAATCCAATCTGTTGGACTAAAGTTATTACTAGGGGATATATAGCACCTACCCAGTTGGGTATTGTTGGATTCTGTAGAGTCTCCGCAATAAATTTGCGTTGAAATTTTCTGTCTATGATATTCTGTTTGCGAGATACAGAGAAGTCCTATTTCAGAACTGGCCCATGTTGTCATTTTGCCCTCAGTGAAGCTGCTTAGGGACAACAAATATGGTGCTGTTTACCCAGAATTAAGAAGGAGGTTCTCAGCTCTTTATTAGTCTATGGATCTGTCAATCAGAACCTCGAGAATACAATCAGGGGCCTGCCTTATAAAGCAGGATTTCTTGCTTAGCTGGATAACTTGTCAGATTTAAGGTAGTCTAGGGTATGACGTTAAATTGCCCTGCAAGTGGTCTTCCAACCTGCAGTGAAAAATTTTGGGGGTTGGTAGCAGGATTGGTACTCCAGCCACCATAAAACAACTCACAACAGCTCAATCTAAACAGGCACGACAGCCTTCCGCTCTCTGCGGGAGTAGCTCTGCTGCAGCCACCCACAGGAAGGCTGCACGTATCTTGAAGGGGATGAGGGAAAGCCTTCACAATCCTTTTCCCCATGAGAGTCGGAACTGTTGGAGAGCTAATTGGGTCAGGCCTGTTGGGGATTGGGGCTGGTCTTGTGCTGAGGCGTCACCCCCTACGTAGCGGCACTTGAGCCCCAGCTTGAGGCAGCCTATCCGGTAGGCACGTGGAAAGTCTTGTCTCTCCGGAAATATGACCATCTTCCTCTGCTATTGGGGGAGCTTCCTAAATTCTACATTTCAGTATATGCAGACCAGGGAGCAGCCAGATCTCTGTAGATGGGTACCTCTACTTCTAGTCTGGTCGATCTGATAGCTGCCATACTCAGGGAGTAGCGGATCACCTCCTCCTAGTCTGATGTCACTCCTTTCAACAAACATATTAAGAGACTCAGGCTAAGGCACTCTTTGGGTGTCTTGTCTATTGTCTCAATGTATACTCCGACTGCAGTGAGTGATGTCTCGATGAGGAAGACATTTTATTCACAGCTTTGCTGGGTGGTTGATGGGTACCCATGAGGTGACACTCTTTTGGTTATGGGTGATGCGACCACTGGCACTGACAGGGCTGGCTCTGAGGATTGTATCGGTCCCCACGAGTCTGGCAACTGTGGTGAAAGTGGCTCCATATTCCTTGACTTTGCAAAAAGACAGGAGCTGTGGGTCATTGGATCCTAGTTCCAACACCCTGAGCGGCACTGTTGGACTTGGTACTCCAGTACTGGTCGTGCGGTGAAGGAGATCTATCACCTCAAGGGCACAAACTAGAGGCTCCTATAGAACTGCAGGGTCTACAGAAGTGCCCAATTTGTGAATTGTGACCACAGACTTCTTGTTGTTACTCAGAGATCCAGTTTAGGTTCAGTAGGCTACCACCTAGTAAGAGAATGAGGCTGGACCTGACCAGACTCCAAGTTCAGGCTGTTTCTGAACTACATACAGTTTGTGTGAGAAACTTGCAGACTTGGGTGCAACTGTCAATTCAAACGTGATGTGGGAAGCACAAGGCTTGATCTTTCATTTTCCACAGAATAAAAAAACAGTGTAATGTTATCCCTCTAATATGGCTGGCATGTTTCACTGCTACCACTAGCTGGAAACGCAGGCAAAAGGTATTCAGTTTTAATGAGATACAAAAATAATTCCATCTACTCTGTCCTAATCTAAGGCAGCCCATCCATGTAAGCATGTAGAACGTCTTGTCTTTCCAGCATTATGACCATCTTCCCCTGCGAAAGGTCAGGGGCTGCAGGTCGCTGAATCCTGGTTCCAAAGCCCTGAGTCGCATTGTTGGACTTGGTATTCCAATACTGGTGGTGTGGTCAAGGAGATCTATCACATCCTTCTTGGCAGATGCTGGAGGCATCTGCAGGACTGCGGGGTCTATAGATGTGCCCAGGTTGTGAATTCTGACCACAGATTTCTTGTTGCTACTCTGAAGATTCAGCTTAAATCCAGTGGGCTACCACCTACTAGGAGAATGAGGCTGGACTTGGCCAGACTCCAAGATCTGGCTGTTTCTGATGAGACTGCACACAGTTTGTGTGGGGAACTTGCAGACTTGGGTGTGACTGCTAACTCTAATGTGATGTAGGAGACCTTCCTTGATAAGACCCTGAAGGTTGCCGAGGGTTGTGTTGGTGTTGCCGGGGTTTCCAGAAGGAGGTGTTTCATCTTGCAAGGCACCCTGGATATAATTAAGTGGAGTCACAGTGCACAACTTGGTGGCAACTCCAGTCTGCATTGGAAACTGAGGAGGATAGCTCTGAGGGCGCAGATAAGGAGGCGTTTGTTAGATGAATCTATGAGCAGGTGACACACCATCTGTGGTCTATTGACCCATGTCCTGCTTATTGAGGAATCAAAAGTGGGTAATGGAATGGTCCTTACGGATGACTGCATTTGGGACCCTCTGGGCCAGCTACTTTGAGAGCAGTTGTTTAAAGTTGTCCAACGTCCTAGTTGGAGGATCATCTCTGGGTCCATAGTTCTTGAGGCTGCACCTCCAATCTGCTATGAACCACCCAATCTCACTGAGATCGCATGGGTGGTGAATTAGCTGTGGGTAGGGAAAACCGCAGGGATCTGTGGTATCCAGGGTGAACATCTCAAGGCTGGTGGTAAGGCTGTCCTCCTGGCATTGCAGGCAATCTTTGCTTCCATTTGAGAGTCAGGCATTATCCCAACTGACTGGAAAACAGGACTTCTAGTCCTTATCTGGAAAGGGAAGAGTGATCGCCGGGATGAGTGTGTTCTTGCTCCTACTCTGTTCAATGCTTGCATGGACTGGGTGTTAGATAGGGTTGTGGGGTCCAGCAGTTGTGGGGCATCTGTTGGTGAAGAAAGATTGCTGTGATCTTCTCAGAGTCAATGGAGGCTCTGATTGGGGTTCTTGAAAGACCGAGCAAGGAGTCTGAGTGTCAGGGATTGAGAGTGTCCTGGATTAAAAAACAAGATCCAGGCCTTTAATGACTTCTTTGATACAGCATCAGTAGTGTGTCTGTCTGCGGGGAGGATGTCAACTTCGTCGAGAGATTCACTTACCCCCGGCAGCGACATTCATGTCTCTGGTGACTCTTCCTATGAAGTCAGCAGATGGATTGGGAGAGCATGGGGGGGGGTCATAAGGTCACTGGAAAGGGTTGTGTGGTGCTTCCGATATCTTTGCAAGAAGACAAAGGTCCAAGTCTTTAGAGTCCTGGTGCTCCCTGTCTTGCTGTATGGCTGTGAGACATGGATGCTATCCAGTGAGCTGAGACGATGATTGAACTCTTTCGGTACTGTGTCTCTTCAGAGGATCCTTGGGTACCGCTGTTTTGACTATATGTCACACAAGCAGTTAATAGAGGAGTCCCGACTGAGGCACATTACCTGCATTGTGAGGGAGCATCAGTTATGGCACAACAACCATGTGGCGCATTTCCCTGAGGGTGATCCAGCTCGTGGACAGGGCAGTTGGATCCGGCTGAGGGGATGCCCACATAACACCTGGCTGCAGCAGACAGATGGCCAGCCTGGATCCTGAGGAGTTTTGCCATGTGGTGGACACGGCAACACGCTGCATCAGAGCATGCTCCCCAACCTGACCTGACCTGACCTAGGCTAAATGTACAGTCATGTGAAAAAGAAAGTAGGTTTTTTGTATGACACAATAACACATCATCTGGGGCCTCATGTATAACGACGAGCGTAGAATTCACACTAAAACAAGGCGTACGGACAAAACTAGGAATGTGCGTAAGCAAGAAAAAATCCAGATGCATAAAACTGTGCGTAAGCACAGATCTACGCACATTCCCTTTATAAATCCCAATGAGCGTGAAATTTAACGTACGTAAACGAGCCCACAGCCACCCCCCCGACCCGCCCATAATTATGTATATTTGCATATGTAAATCTGTATAATGCCCGCTTTGTTCTATGTTTTTCTTAAACAGCAATGAATAAACCACGTCTGAAAAAGAAGTATTTCAGTGATTTCAGTTCGAAGTGGAGGTCATGTTAACAGAAATCGAGAAAAGAAAAGTGATATTTTTGGGTGATATAAGTGGCATCAGTAATAAGCGAATGTTGACGGAGTGGCACAGCGTGGCGGAGTCAGTTAAAAGTGTTGGTTCCGAAAATGGCACGGTGGCCGAAATTAAAAAGAACTGGTCGGACATTAAAATCGACGTGAAAAAACGAGCGCCCGCTCACCGTAAGAGTCTTAAAAGCACAGGCGGAGGTTGCGGAATTCCCGGTATCACACCCTTTGAGCAACTAGTTGCTGCGATGATTGGGGACACACTTTTATCGGGTGAGGGGGACGCCGATGTCAGCGCGGGTGAGTTTTTCTCGTGCCATACTTGTTTGAATTACTTGCATGTTTATGAATAACACGTAGGGCGCAGATGTGGTGTTACTTTAGTTTATTCTGTTTGTTTATTCTTACAGACAATAGTACAAGAGGTGCCCCCAGTGCATTAATAGAGTACATTAATAAAGTGAAAGTGCTTTCTATTTACATAAGCATAAGCAAATTCGTTCTCTGAAGGTGACTTTATAGCAATGTGCGCGCAGTCGATAATTCGACTACATTTGGAAAACCGGACATCGCTGCGAATTGCGCTTTAATGTTTGCCTGTTCATCCACAGTGTAGGGAAAATTTATATATCTCGATGACAAGCGGATTATGCCATCCCATACAGCTGGCATGGCACGACTCAGTGATGACTGAGAAATGCCTGATCGGTCCGCAAGTTCACGCTGAAAAGCACCTGTGGCTAAAAATCTGAGGGTGGAGAGAACTTGTACAGGTACCGGTAAGGTCAATTTCTTGCAGTCTTCCTCCGTAAAGCTGGCTCCAGTTCAGCACACAGCTCCAAGAGGATAGCTCTTGGAAATCTGAATCGACTTAGTAGCCAGTCATCATCATGAGCCAAGAAATCACTGTGATCCCTGAATATGCGCTCTCTTCTGACTCCATTTGCAATGTCCTCTAACAATGCAAGAGCAGCCATGGTTGGAATATTTTTTGTCTTTCCCTGCACCGTTTTATTGTCACAGATTGATTACGATCAGGTGACCGATGGCCAATTAATTTCGGTGTATTTCATGCAGTCCGCGTCATGAATGCGAGTCTGACACAGTGAAACTGCAGTAGCACGCTTTTGCCAGTAGGTGCCTCCATTTTGCCAAATCGAGCAGAAACTTGTGTACGCCTTGTCTGGGGTTGCCGTGAGAATGTGCGTGGCGGTAAGCCAAGTTTAGTTTTTATACATCTCAACGTGAGCGTGGAAACGGGCGTGCGCAACATTTTTGTGCATAAGCACCGTTTATACATGAGGCCCCTGGTCCTTAGCAGGTCTGAAAATTAGGTAAATACAACCTCAGATGAACAACACATGCCATATTACACAGTGTTATTATTTGTTTATACATTAACTAAGCCAAAATGTCTTGCATAGTAATTAAGAGGCTAAGTAGCAGCCAGGTGCTGCTAATAAATGCACTTAATTAATTGATCATCAGCAAGTGTGACCACCTCTATAAAAAAAGAAGTTTTGGCACTTGTCTTATCTGATGCATTCAGGTTTGTGTTAACACAATGCCAAGGAGGAAAGACATCAGCAATTATCTTAGAGAAGCGATTGTTGCTGCCCATCAATCTGGGAAGGGTTTATCCCTCCAGGGCGTCCTGGGTATGCCCCGGCGCCTCCTCCCTGTAGGACATGCACGGAAAACCTCTCCTTCCCAGGAGGCATCCACACCAGATGTCCAAACCACCTCAACAGGCTTCTTAAAACGTGGAGAGCCGAGACTCTTCCAGATATCTGAACTTCTCACCCTATTTCTAACGGAGAGCCCAGTGCATTTCTCTGTGCAATAAAATTCTTACTTTGCTGTCCACATAAAAATGCCGAGGTACAATATAATAGACAAAATAAAAAATAAATACTTTTAAGTGTAATGTGCAAAAGAGCTTAATGTGCAAAAAATTACAGTATGAGGTAGTATGGTATGGCATGGTAGTATGATGTCCATTAATCATACTCCTGTCAGCTGTTAAGGAGTCTGATGGCAGTGGGGAAGAAGGAGGTTCTAGATTTCACACTTCTGTACCTCCGTCCTAAAGGCAGAAATGTGAACAGTCCGTGTTGGGGGTATGTGGGGTCTTAGAGGATAGAGGGAGCTCTCCTCTGGACTCTGCAGTGGTAGCTGCTCTGCAAAGAGGGCAGCGGAGTCCTGATGATCTTCTCCGCAGTCTTCACCACTCTCTGCAGACGTTTGCAGTCCATAGCTGTAGTGATGCCGTACCACATGGTGATGTAGCTGGTCAGTGTGCTCTCCACAATGCAGCTGTAGAAGTTGCTAAGGATCTTGGTTGACATAACAAACTTCCTCAGCCTCCTCAGGAAGTACAGCCGCTATTGAGTCTTCTTGACCAGCTGTGTGGTGTTCAGTGACCACGGGCCTCATGTATAACGATGTGTGTAGAATTCACACTAAAACATGGTGTACGGACAAAACTAGGAATGTGCGTAAGCAAGAAAGAATCCAGATGCATAAAACTGTGCGTAAGCACAGATCTATGTACATTCCCTTTATAAATCCCAATGAGCGTGAAATTTTACGTACTTGAACAAGCCCACAGCCACCCCCCCAACCCGCCCATAATAATGTATATTTACATATGTAAATCTGTATAAAAATCCGCTTTGTTATATGTTTTTCTTAAACCACATGGGAAAAAGAAGTATTTCAGCAAGTGCGAAGTGGAGGTCATGTTAACAGAAATCGAGAAAAGAAAAGTGATATTATTTGGTGGTTTAAGTAGTGGCGTCAGCAATAAATGAAAGTTGATAGAGTGGCACAGCGTGGTGGAGTCAGTTAAAAGTGTTGGTTCCGAAATTAAAAAGAAGTGGCCGAAATTAAAAAGAAGTGGTTGGACATAAAAATCGACGTGAAAAAACGAGCTGCCGCTCACCGTAAGAGTCTTAACAGCACAGGCGGAGGTAGCAGAATTCCTGGTCTCACACCCTTTGAGCAACAAGTTGCTGCAATGATTGGGGACACACTTTTATCGGAGGAGGGGGACGCCGATGTCAGCGTGGGTGAGTTTTTCTCGTACGTACCATACTTGTTTGAATTACTTGCATGTTTATGAATAACACGTAGGGCGCAGATGCGGTGTTACTTTCGTCTATTCTTTTTGTTTATTCTTACAGACAACAGTACAAGAGGTGCCCCCAGTGCCAAGGGTGAAACAGGCGGTGATGGTGCTGCTGTGCCAAGCACATCTTTGGGTGCTGGCTGCACACATTCCCGTTCCTCAGAAACCGGGGGACGACCATCCGGCCGTGTGCTGACTGAAGCTGTGCTGCAGTCACAAAAAGAAATTGTGAATGCTGTAAGATGTCGCCAATGAATTAAAACATAAATGATACACTGTGTGATATTGAAGTTGTAATGCTGTTCCATACTGATACTGTCCCAATTTTCTTGGACCAGAACTCTAGGCAAGCGACTGCTGACATTGCTCTGGAGACGAGGGTTAACAGACTACCTCCTACTGACAATGGGTGTGTTGTTGGGGGCTCTTACAACCTCAGACCGAGACGTGTCCCTACACAGTAAATTTCCCAGTGTTAAATCAGCAGTGTTAAAGTGTATTGACTCTATCAGAGTCATTATAACAACAGCTGGAGTAAAACGCCCCCCACGCAGTGTCAGAATGACTCTGACTCAGAATCAGAAAACTTTATTGATCCCGGAGGAAATTGCTTATGTGATGACTGCCACAACACAAAGACACAGAGACACAAGAACAATATAAATAATAGTCTAGATAAATCTGAGTAGAGATCTGTAGAAAGAAAACCACAATATGGATAGACTATGCTACATACATAAATGCTTGGTACATACAGAAATGCTTGGTATCTATAAGTAAGTCAGGCAGCTGAGTTAAAATTATTGACATAGTGGTACTTTGGAATAAGTTATTGCACTCTAGAGCTGGAAAGCTCCTCCCACCACAGACTCATTTTCAAACCGAGAGGATTTTTCACGGCGCCATTTTCTTCAGTCGAGTTACAAAGGTAAGCTTTTCATATTCACTTATTAAACCAACAATTTGACATTTTCAACAGCAGGCAGCATGTTAAAATAACGATACGCTCTGACTGTCCATATTTCTTAAATATTTCATTTTGTACCTGACACAAATGTGACCATGTCTATATGCAAACGTAACGTCGTTAATTAGCTAAACGAGTTGGCTGATATCGGTGTTGGACTGTAAGGCCGGTGTTCAAAAATGATTGCAGTGTGTAGCGGTGATTGTGTTGTGTTCTATCATGTTCAAAATTCCGCTAAATTAAACCCTCCATGTGTTGGGAGCTCCATATTAACATTAACTAGCTAACTAGCATTTTGGCTAACCTAGGTGCGCGGGCGGTCTGCTCGTTACCGTTACAGTTTAAAACCGTGATGTGACGATTAACTAGTTAACATTTTACACTAATGTTACGTCTTTTTCACTTGTTTTTGGTTTCTATAGAGGACGTTTTGAGTAGGGTTATTGTTTTATTTGAACTCGTCTGTCTTCAGCAATTTTACAGTGCATTTGTGTGATGCGTGATTACAACCAAGCTTGATAAAGTAAAAAAAAAAATATAAACTTCCAAGATCCATTTTATAATGCTTTCTTATAGTTGTCTGAACTTAAGATGACTATTAAGTTGTATCTATTATATCTATTAAGTTGACTTTATGGTAATGTTACTAATGTTGATGGTGATATTGACACAAGTTACTCTGCTCCTTTTTGCTGTTTTGCGATTACCAGACTTCAGTATGTTAAGCTAACGTTGAACAAAATGCTGACTCTCTAGTTAGATAAATTAGCGAATAGAACCTATTAAGAACAGACACACGGGAACGTTTGGGGAGGCTGCTGCACCACTTTACTGAAGAAGGCAAACGTAATTTAACTGTGTGTTTTTTGTTATTTTGCTCTGGTTTCAAGTAGAGGTCGACCGATATATCAGAATGCCGATATATCGGGCCGATATTTGGTATTTTTTAATGTATCGGCATTGGCTGATATGCGAGTGTAGTACGCCGATTTACAGACCGGCACATCGGCGGACAGCCCAGTGTTATTGTTGCTGTGGAACACGTGACCCATGCTGCTTGACCCCAGCCAGAAGTTTTGGAAGAGTCCTGGGAGAAAACGGTGAGGCTTAACTTCTGATATTTCAAAGACCTATTTATTTAACTGGTTTGCTATGAAATGTTGCTTTAAAAGAAAACGCGAGCGCTTTTGAAAAAGAACGCGAATTACGGTGTTGGGAACTGGCGTAATGATAATGAGCCTTCAACCAACTGTAGCTTACAGGTAACATTAAGAATCATTGATTCCGACAGTTTTGTGCGCTTGTTGATGGGATCACAAACATTTTTTTAAATCAATAAAAATCATTTTAAGTGTTAAAATTTTAATTATTACCATATCAGCCCGATGTTATCAGTTCTGTTTTTTTTCTTCACTCTGTGTGTGTGTGTGGGGCGGAGCAGGCAGCGTGTGTGAGAGTTGCGTCCTCAGACACAGAGCTGCTAAGAACAAGGCATGGCGGAGAAGAGAGAAATTCGAGGAGCTCAGCAATGCGGTGCAACTGCGCAGTCAGTACAATACAGTTGTCCGAAATCGTATTGTTCTTAATGTTAACATTAATTTCATTGTTAATTTGTTAAACATGTGAAAATGTTCTATATATTATCTGTTGAGCGTTCTCTGGTCGAGGATAATCTGCATTTTTCCCCTCTCTTGTCCCGTCAGACAGATGTGGATGTCCATGGCTACCAACGTCACTGTTTATGGATGCCTGTTCCTGACGAATAAAATAAATCATAATAAATCAATAAATAAATATGTCTTTCACCAAACATGTCAGTATTTTATTGTAATTCTGTATTTCTGTAGATCTCACATCCAAGCACTATTGAACTGTTTTGGTGTTATCTGATTTAATTTTCTCATATAAGTACAGCTATACTGTACAGCTTGCAAGCACTCCTGTGAAATATCTACGTAGAAACGTGGTTGCCACTCTACAAGCCATTTTATCAGAATTAATACACAAAATAAATAAAAGAAAAGGGATATTGCAAAGCATCTGTTATATTGAAACATGGAAGTGCTACGTAGAAATCCTGTCCCGGGACATGTGATATACTGCCGGAAAGCTCGCAATTTGTCCTATATGGAAATGCATGGAAGTTCCCGGAGCAGGATTTCTAAATGTGCACTTCGCCCTGTACACTGTAACCATGTGGAAGCTGCCATCCATAATCTTAAACTAAAAGTCCACGGAAGTGGCACGTAGAAATCCTGTCCCGGGACATGTGATATACTGCCGGAAAGCTCGCAATTTGTACTATACGGAAATGCATGGAAGTTCCCGGAGCAGGATTATCTAAAACTGTTGTGGTGTTTTCCTCCCCAGCCAAATCAGAAGTCTGGAACCACTCGTGTAGATCCAAATTCAATCTTTATTGCAAGAATGAAGTTACAACAAAGGCTGGACACGTAGAAATGTGTCCATTATTGTTTAACACCAATTTTTATACCAGTTCGTATCATGTAACAATATCTCGTCACTTAAGCATCATCATCTCTCCAACCATTCACAATCATTGGCCCTCATTCACCAACCATTCTTACGAACAAATTTGTTCTTAAACCCCACGTACATACTTTTTTAACGAAGATTCTGACCTATTTATAATCAGCATGATCACTGTTATACATCCATCCATCCATTTACTTCTGCTTATCCGAGGTTGGGTTGCGGGGGCAGCAGTCTCAGCAGGGAAACCCAGACTTCCCTCTCCCCGGCCACTTCCTCCAGCTCCTCTGGGGGGATCACGAGGCGTTCCCAGGCCAGCCGAGAGACATAGTCCCTCCTGGGTCTTCCCCGGGGCCTCCTCCCAGTGGGACATGCCCGGAACACCTCACCAGGGAGGCGTCCAGGAGGCATCCTAAGCAGATGCCCGAGCCACGTCATCTGGCTCCTCTCAATGCGGAGGAGCAGCGGCTCTACTCTGAGTCTCTCCCGAATGACCGAGCTCCTCACCCTATCTCTAAGGGAGAGCCCAGCCACCCTGCGGAGAAAACTCATTTCGGCCGCTTGCACTCGCGATCTCGTTCTTTCGGTCACTACCCACAGCTCATGACCATAGGTGAGGGTAGGAACGTAGATTGACCGGTAAATCGAGAGCTTTACCTTTTGGCTCAGCTCCTTCTTCACCACGACAGACTGATGCAGCGCCCACATCACTGCTGACGCCGCACCGATCTGCCTGTCGATCTCCCGCTCCAACCTTCCCTCACTCCTGAACAAGACCCCGAGACACTTAAACTCCTCCACTTGGGGAAGGACGTCCTTCCCGACCTGGAGAGAGCACTCCACCCTTTTCCGGCTGAGGACCATGGTCTCGATTTTGGAGGTGCTGATTTTCATTCCAGCCGCTTCACACTCGGCTACGAACTGTTCCAATGAGAGCCGAAGGTCACGGTCTGATGAGTCCAACTGAACCACATCATCTGCAAAAAGCAGAGACCTAATCCTGAGGTCACCAAACCGGACACCCTCAACGCCCTGGCTGCGCCTAGAAATTCTGTCCATAAAGGTTATGAACAGAATCGGTGATAAAGACCAGCCCTGGCGGAGTCCAACCCTCACCGGGAATGAGTCCGACTTACTGCCGGCAATGCGGACCAAGCTCTGACACCGGTCGTACAGGGACCGAACAGCCCTTATAAGGCAGTCCGGCACCCCGTACTCCCGGAGCACTCCCCACAGGACTCCCCAAGGGACGCGGTCGTATGTCTTCTCCAAGTCCACAAAGCACATGTAGACTGGTTGGGCAAACTCCCACGCACCCTCCAGGACCCTGCCGAGAGTATAGAGCTGGTCCACTGTTCCACGGCCAGGGCGAAAACCACACTGCTCCTCCTGAATCCGAGGTTTGACTATCCGACGGACCCTCCTATCCAGCACCCCCGAATAGACCTTACCAGGGAGGCTGAGGAGTGTGATCCCCCTATAGTTGGAACACCCCCTACGGTCTCCCTTCTTAAAGATGGGGACCACCACCCCAGTCTGCCAATCCAGAGGCACCGCCCCCGATGTCCACGCAATGCCGCAGATGCGTGTCAACCAAGACAGCCCCGCAACATCCAGAGCCTTGAGGAACTCCGGGCGGATCTCATCCACCCCCAGGGCCCGGCCACCAAGGAGCTTTTTAACCACCTCAGCAACCTCTGCCCCAGAGATAGGTAAGTCCACCCCCAAGTCCCCAGACTCTGCTTCCTCATTGGAAGACGTGTTGGTGGGATTGAGGAGGTCTTCGAAGTATTCCTTCCACCGATCCACAACGTCCCGAGCTGAGGTCAGCAGCGCACCATCCCCACCATAAATAATAAATTGGACTGGTCAACAAACACAGTTGCCCTGTATAGGAAGGGCCAAAGTCGCCTCCACCTGTTGAGGAGACTGAGGTCCTTCGGGGTGTGCAGAGAACTCCTACGGACTTTTTATGACACAGTAGTGGCCTCAGTAGTTCTCTACGCTGTTGTGTGCTGGGCAGGGAGTAGCTCGGACAGAGACAGGAAAAAACTTAAGCTTGTTAAGAAAGCTGGCTCTGTCCTGGGCTGCACACTGGACACCATCGAGGAGGTGGCGAACAGAAGGATGCTATTAAAACTGTCATCTATTATGGATAACCCCTCCCACCCCCTGCACCACACTGTGGAGGCTCTGAGCAGCTCCTTCAGCACAAGACTGTTACACCCTCAGTGCAAGAAGGAGCGCTTCCGTCGATCATTCCTCCCCACAGCTATTAGACTTTACAACACATCACTGCAGTGACCACATAAGGGGGCAGCTAAGCCGTGTGCCTGTAATCACAAGGTCGCCGGTTCAAGCCCAGCCTCAGCACGTCTGCGGGTCCTTGAGCAAGACCCTCAATCCCCAGCTCCCTGGGCGCCGCTACGGGTGGCTGCCCTTCGCGGACAGCTTGCTCTACAAAGAGCAAGTTGAGGGAGGCGTAAAAACAATTTCCCCACGGGGATCAATAAAGTACCAGTTATTAATCAATATATATAATCCCTGTATATGTACATATGTGTGTATATACACTCACCTAAAGGATTATTAGGAACACCTGTTCAATTTCTCATTAATGCAATTATCTAATCAACCAATCACATGGCAGTTGCTTCAATGCATTTAGGGGTGTGGTCCTGGTCAAGACAATCTCCTGAACTCCAAACTGAATGTCAGAATGGGAAAGAAAGGTGATTTAAGCAATTTTGAGCGTGGCATGGTTGTTGGTGCCAGACGGGCCGGTCTGAGTATTTCACAATCTGCTCAGTTGGGCCTTACTGGGATTTTCACGCACAACCATTTCTAGGGTTTACAAAGAATGGTGTGCAAAGGGAAAAACATCCAGTATGCGGCAGTCCTGTGGGCGAAAATGCCTTGTTGATGCTAGAGGTCAGAGGAGAATGGGCCGACTGATTCAAGCTGATAGAAGAGCAACTTTGACTGAAATAACCACTCGTTACAACCGAGGTATGCAGCAAAGCATTTGTGAAGCCACAACACGCACAACCTTGAGGCGGATGGGCTACAACAGCAGAAGACCCCACCGGGTACCACTCATCTCCACTACAAATAGGAAAAAGAGGCTACAATTTGCACGAGCTCACCAAAATTGGACAGTTGAAGACTGGAAAAATGTTGCCTGGTCTGATGAGTCTCGATTTCTGTTGAGACATTCAAATGGTAGAGTCAGAATTTGCCGTAAACAGAATGAGAACATGGATCCATCATGCCTTGTTACCACTGTGCAGGCTGGTGGTGGTGGTGTAATGGTGTGGGGGATGTTTTCTTGGCACACTTTAGGCCCCTTAGTGCCAATTGGGCATCGTTTAAATGCCACGGCCTACCTGAGCATTGTTTCTGACCATGTCCATCCCTTTATGACCACCATGTACCCATCCTCTGATGGCTACTTCCAGCAGGATAATGCACCATGTCTCAAAGCTCGAATCATTTCAAATTGGTTTCTTGAACATGACAATGAGTTCACTGTACTAAAATGGCCCCCACAGTCACCAGATCTCAACCCAATAGAGCATCTTTGGGATGTGGTGGAACGGGAGCTTCGTGCCCTGGATGTGCATCTCACAAATCTCCATCAACTGCAAGATGCTATCCTATCAATATGGGCCAACATTTCTAAAGAATGCTTTCAGCACTTTGTTGAATCAATGCCACGTAGAATTAAGGCAGTTCTGAAGGTGAAAGGGGGTCAAACACCGTATTAGTATGGTGTTCCTAATATTCCTTTAGGTGAGTGTATATGTATATGTGTGTGTGTGTGTATATATGTATGTATGTATATATATATATATATATATATATATATATTTCAGCAGCTGCTATCCATATACCTAGCATTGTGTATATGTTTCTTTTTTTCTTACATTTTTACTTATATATTTTTACAGTTTTAGAAATTGTTTTCTATTGTTTTTATTATCTGTATTGTTATTTTTTTGCTGATCCTATGGATCCTATCCTTTTTTTATACTGTCTTTTTTCATTATTGCTGCTGTTTCTCAAAGAATTTCCCCATTGTGGGATTAATAAAGTCTAATCTAATCTAATCTAATCTAATTTAATAAACAGTGTTGATGCTGCACCGCTTTTCCGCCCTGAGACGCCGGATGGTGGACCAGAATCTCCTCGAAGCCGTCCGGAAGTCATTCTCCATGGCCTCACCAAACTCCTCCCATACCCGAGTTTTTGCCTCAGCGACCGCCGAAGCCGCGTTCCGCTTAGCCTGCCGGTACTCATCAGCTGCTTCCGGAGTCCCACAGGCCAAAAAGGCCCGATAGGACTACTTCTTCAGCTTGACGGCATCCCTCACCACCGGTGTCCACCAGCGGGTTCGGGGATTGCCGCCACGACAAGCACCGACCACCTTACGGCCACAGCTCCGGTCAGCCGCCTCCACAATGGAGGCGTGGAACATGGCCCATTCGGACTCTATGTCCCCCGCCTCCCCCGGAACATGTGAGAAGTTCTGCCGGAGGTAGGAGTTGAAACTCCCTCTGACAGGGGATTCCACCAGACGTTCCCAACAGACCCTCACTATACGCTTGGGCCTGCCAGGCCTGGCCGGCTTCCTCCCCCACCAGCGGAGCCAACCCACCACCAGGTAGTGATCAGTTGACAGCTCCGCCCCTCTCTTCACCCGAGTGTCCAAGACATGCGGCCGCAAGTCCGATGACACGACTACAAAGTCGATCATCGAACTGCGGCCTAGGGTGTCCTGGTGCCAAGTGCACATATGAACACCCTTATGCCTGAACATGGTGTTCATTATGGACAGTCCGTGGCGAGCACAGAAGTCCAACAACAGAACACCACTCGGGTTCAAATCGGGGGGGCCATTCCTCCCAATCACGCCACTCCAGGTCTCACTGTCATTGCCCACGTGGGCATTGAAGTCCCCCAGCAGAACAAGAGAGTCCCCGGGGGGAGCGCTCTCCAACACCCCTTCCAAGGACTCCAAAAAGGGTGGGTATTCTGAACTGCCGTTTGGCGCATAAGTGCAAACAACAGTCAGGACCCGTCCCCCCACTCGAAGGCGAAGGGAGGCTACCCTCTCGTCTACTGCGGTAAACCCCAATGTACAGGCGCACAGCCAGGGAGCAATAAGTATGCCCACCCCAGCTCGGCGCCTCTCCCCATGAGCAACTCCAGAGTGGAGACATCGCCGCTGCCCGCCTTGCCAGCTTCTGCAGCGTACTTTTATCGGCCGGAGCGTCTGGGGCACGGCGGAATTCGCGCCGTGAGAGATGCTATTCCCCGGGTCTCCAAAGCCCTTAAAGGGGCAGTACGAGACCTACCTGCTCGGGACCTGCCAGCACCGCCTGCTGCTGCTGCCGCCGCTCTGCCCGTGGCACCGCCTGTCCCGCCTGACCCGCCTGTCCTACCTGACCCGCCATTCCTGCCTGTTCTGCCTGCAGTCCCTGCAGCTGCCACCGCTCTGCCTGCGGCACTGCCCTAGGCAGCCGCGGTTGCGTCCCCTGCTGGCCACGTGATGGCGGCACCTGCTGCGGCGCCCCCTGCTGGCCGCGTGATGGCGGCGCCCGCCGGGGCACCCCCTGCTGGCCGCGTGATGGCGGCACCCGCCGGGGCGCCCCCTGCTGGCCAGGAACTGAGGGTGCCTGCTGCAGCACCGCCCGAGGGCCTGACTTCGCCTCCGCCAGCAGCGGAGGAAGCCGCTCTGCCCGTGGCGGCCGCTGCTGACTGCACGCGCAAAGCGCCCTCCGAGGCGCCCCCTGCTGGCCACGTGTCGGCGGCGCCCACCAAGGTGCCCCCTGCTGGCCGCGCGCCTGAGGTGCCCACCGAGGCGCCCTCTGCTGGCCAAGTGATGGCGGTGCCCGCTGCGGCGCCCCCTGCTGGCCAAGTGATGGCAGCGCCCGCCGAGGCGCCCTCTGCTGGCCGCACGCCTAAGGTGCCCGCAGAGGCGGCCCCTGCTGACCATGTGACGGCGGCGCCCGCCGAGGCGCCCTCTCCTGTCCTGCCCGCGGCCCTGCCTGAGGCCGCCTCTCCCATCCTGCCTAACTTCTCCCCGCCTCGGCTCCCTCGGGCTCCCCTTTGTCCCCCTTCCGTTCCTGTCTGGTCTCCCCTCTCTGCTCCTCCTCCTTTCGTCCCGCCTGTGTCTGTTCCTCGTCCCTCTGGTCCTCCTCTGTTCACTCCTGGCCCCTTCGTGTCGCCTGTGGGTGTTCCCTCTGTCCCCCTTCTCTGTTTGCCTGTCTGCGTTTCCTGTTCTTTGTCATGTCTTGCCTTTCTTTTCGTCCTTGTTCCTGTTCTGTGTCTCTGTCCTGTTCCCGGTCCTTTGTTGATGGGTTTTGGTTTTTGTCTTCCAGGTCCTGTTCCCCGGTCTCGTCTCGTCCGTCGCCTCCTCTCGGGCGCGCCCGGTGTGCGTGCCTTTGAGGGGGGGTTATGTCACGCCCCGCTCCGTCCGCTCCTAATGTGTGCCACGCCCACCTCATTACCTCCTGTTTCTCCCTGATTGTTCTCACCTGTGGCTCGTTATCCGTAGCTTGTCTGTTGTATTTAGTCCTCGTCTGAGTCAGTCTTCCCCAGACTTGTCATTAATGTTACCTGTCGTGCCTCCCCGGTCCTGCCTTAATAAATCCCCGTTTCCACCCGACTTTCTGGCTCCTCTCCCCTGCTTCCCTGCTCGCCTTCTTGCGATCGTGACAGAGTGGATGCACTGCTAAAGACAGAGATGCACTGCTAAAGACAGGCGATTATCATTTGGAGGTAACATTTGTAATCCAGTGGAAATGCACAGTACAGTTCCAAATTGTGGTTCTGTATAAATAATGTATATCAAATGTCTTCAGTTTTGATAAAGGTGTATTTCATATTGTCTATCATCAGGAGATGGATCATCAGGTGAAAACCAGTGTGGAGGACCAACTGTCAGACGAGAGTTGCAGTTTGTTACAGAGAAGGTGCTGAGTGAGGATGAGTGCAAGGAAGCAATCTCACTGATGAAACATTCAGCTGATGAAGACACAGTCAAGAAGAAGATGAAGTTGACAGTTGTTTATCGCCGCAACATGGTCCTTGACCCCTTGCTGTCAAGCAACATACTGTCCGATTTTCCACGTTTAAAGATATCAAAGGCTTGGTAAATATTTGTCATTACTTTGACAATATAAATACACTTTAATATTTTGTAGACAGTAGGTATAACTCTCCATCTATCCCTGTTACAGATTGAACAGGATTTTGTACTGATGTTTGGTGAGGATCTATCAGGCAGGTTTCTGGAGAGGTGGCCAACAACATTCAAAAGAAAGATTATCCAACAAGGCAGAAAGCTTCCTTCTGCCAGTGACCTAGAAGAACTCTTGCTGGTAGCTGACCCTCCTGAGGATGCCATTGAAGTTAATGCTGGCATTGGTGAGCTGTTTAAAATTTCTTTTAATTTGATTAGCACATTCACAGGGTGCAGACGGAAGCTGGTCTAAATGACCAAAATCAAAGGTGACCTGTTTTGATTTTGTGTGGCTGCTTATTTTTAACACATACTGTTCGGTAGAAAATGTATTAGCATCACATTTCATTATCTACATATCAATATATTATTTAAAACTTGGTGGAGATACAAAAAGACAGGCATTGAATCAGCTGTAATATTTTTTTAAAATAGGAGAAAATCTTTGTCACAGAACAGCTATCCTTTTTGTATTTTGGGTCTACTTAAACATTTTGTCAATGCAGATGCACTGAATTTTTTTGATGATCTACATGATTCAACTTTATTAAAAATAAATCTTTTGCAGGTTGGGACAGTGACCTCTCAACAATTTTATTGCTATTACATCTGATTCCACCATCTGGACAGGGTCGGAAGAGACCAGGAAAGGTGTGTAGGGGCTCCTACTATTTAGACAGAATTCATTGTCTTACCTTTTGCTCATGCGTGCAGGGTGTGGTAGTTGGTGACGCATGCCCAAGGAGAGAGCGCGGGTTCTCTCTGCTGTTTTAGGCACGTTATAATAAACACACAGGTTTTGGCGCTCAGCCTGTCTTGACTGCCTCTTTCCTTTTTGCTGCTGCACCGCAGCTCTACAGTGTCAGCTTCCCAAGCGGAAAAGCATCTTGTGGTCTTTAAGAAGGTTTGTGTTTTGTTTTCTCTTTTTAGAGTATGAATTACCAGTTTAAGTATTATAACCACTTGGTTCTTACTGTCTGTCTGTATTTGTCTTTTCAGACTGGAACAAATATCCAAGATCATCTTCATGCCATCACTACTAGCACTCAACCCTACCTCCTGGCTGTTGGGGTGAAGAAGAATAACATCCACCAGTTCTTTATTATTCTTGACAAGAACGCCTTACCATGCAAGTCAACCTCTTCTCTTGGTTCTTTTGATGAATTGTTTAAAGCACATTTTGTGTTTGGCACATCTTACAACACCATGCTTCACAACATGTACACATTCATCCAAACCACTGTGTACAACATAGATGTTGGCAAAGTCAAAGAAAGTCCCCGAGTTGCTGAAGTAAGGGCAAGGTTGCTTCGTTAGTGCTTGACGTTTAATCCTCCATGAAGTGTTTTGTCTGTCAGGCCGAGTTTACTGGTTCAAAAATGCTTGTTAGGCATTTACGGTTAGTTCATGGTTACTTACCTGGAAAAAATCTTCGCCTTAAATGTGCCCAGCATGGCTGTGGCTGTGTGTTTGGTACTTTTTCTGGTTTTAGAAAACATTTAAATACCAAACACCTTAACTATTTTGACCAACAGGCTGACACTGATGTTAATCTCCAGCCTGATGTGGCAGTTAAACAAGTTAGCATTGCAGGGGAGGTGGTGTCAACTAATGTAGAAGAGACACCCACAACATCTGAAATGTTGAAAAAGTCAAATAAGAGCACTCTGGATATGTGTGCCTCTGCTGTTGCACAGCTCAAGGCAGCTGGATTAAGCCAATCTACTGTAAATAGTTTTGTCTCCTCAATGGAAGAAGTGTTTTTTGAGATTCATACTCAGGCTAAAGATGCAGCCTTACAGAGCTTACCTTCACAGGACATCACAAGTAAAAACAAATTTGAGCAAATCGAAAACTTTGAAAACCCATTTACACTGTTAAATTCAGAAGCTAAACGAAATAGACACTTTAAACAAAAATGGGAAACTGTTGACCCTGTTGAAATGGTGCTTGGCACAAGATTTGACAGTAGAAGAAACAAGATCACAGGGACTTATGATCAAGTCATTGTAACTGATAGGTTTGCATATGTTCCCATTTTGGAAACACTGAAAACAATCTTTCAAAACCACCATGTTGTTGACATGTTCAAGTCCAGGGATATGTCCAGAGAAGGTGTGTATGCAGATTTAAGCGATGCTGCCTATGTTAAAGGAAGTCCCCTATTTTCTACAGAAAAAGATGCCTTACAAATTCAACTATTTTATGACGACTTTGAAACTGCAAATCCCTTGGGCTCTAAAAAGGGTGTACATAAATTAGGTGCAGTTGTTACGGCCAAATCAATGACCGCAACATAAAAGACCCAAACCAGTTGGCTCAACGATCTAGAGTTTTTTACCAAAAATAAGTACCAACACAAAAGTCCGGGAAATATAAGAGAGCAGCAAAACATAATATCAACATAGACAAACAAAAATCTCAGCAGCAGGAACACTCAGCGTGGCGTCGAAGCTCTCTCCGTGATACAGGTGGACCCGGGGCTCTAATAGGGAAGACTCCACCCATCCAACAGGTCTCACCTGTAATCAATTAGAAAAGCAAACCACCACCACCACCGGTAACCTAAAAAAAAACATAAGGCAGCCTTACCCGGAATAAACAAGAACGTAACAGCAGTATACTTTACATTAAGGAATTTTCCCCCAATCTTTAATTCCTCTTTGGTTAATATTCATTTGTGTGCTCTTTTTCATGCACAAGATTCCAAGCGTTATGGCTTTAATTCAATACTTGAGCCACTTGTCAATGATCTGAAAGTACTTGAGACAGAGGGACTGAAAATTCCCATGTTTAAACACTTGATTCATGGCACTGTAGTCCAGGTCACTGGGAATAATCTTGGCTTGCATAGTCTGTTTGGGTTTGTGGAGTCGTTTGCAGCTCGATATTGTTGTCGTTTCTGTCTGCTTGAGAAAGATTGTTTTCAGAGTGTGTTCTGTGAAGATGATTCTGGTGTTAAACTAAGAACTCTTGATATGCATAAGCAGCACTGTGAAAGTGTACAAAGAGATCCTATGCTACCTCATGTATATGGTGTGAAACGCAGTTGTCTCTTGAATTCACTTAAGTATTTCAAGACAGCCAACAACTTTTCTGTAGATATCATGCATGACATTTTGGAGGGAGTTGCTCAGTTAGAGGTGAAACTTGTTCTGCAGTATATTCAGGAGAACTTCCTAAGTGCTGAACAGCTTGCTGGTAGAATATATGCTTTTGACTATGGCTACAATCAGCAGCGAAACCGCCCTCCAAGGGTAAAGCTGTTTGATGGCAGTAATGATTTAGGGTTAAATGCAATTCAATCTTGGTGCTTATTGCATAATGTGCCTTTGTTGTTTGGTGATTTAGTACAGACGGATGATAAGTACTGGCATCTTCTACTTCTGCTTCTACAAATTGTTAATATTGTATTTTCACCAGTGCTGTCAGAAGGTATGACCATCTACCTCAAAAATTTAATTATTGATCATCATCAGCTCTTTAAGCAATTATTTCCCACAATCAGTCTCCTACCAAAGCATCACTTCATGATACATTACCCTCGCAGTATACGAAACATTGGCCCAATTCTGCATATGTGGTGCATGAGATACGAAGCCAAACATAATTTATTTAAGAAACAATTAAAAAGCTTTAAAAATATTACAAAGACATTGGCCAAGAAACACCAAAGTTGTATGGCAATGTATTGGGAGTCCTTTAGTCTGGAAAAATTAGCTTTAGGACCAGGAAAGATGGTGACACTTGGAGAGCTGGAAGAAGGTCCAGAAATTGCCTTAAAAATTGGAGCTGTATTTTCTACCAGTGTGTTTTCAGCTAAGTGGATAAAACATCATGGTACAGAGTACCGCCCTGACTTTATCATCTGTACAGGGGTAGTGTCTGAGATTCCTGTGTTTTGTAAGATCAAGAGTATTGTTGTGAAAGATGACATTGTATTGCTCTGTGGAAAACTGATGGAAACCCTGTGTTTGGATGACCATTACCATGCATTTAGGGTCAGACTGCATCCCAATATGGTTCTGAAGGTGTTGAACATAAATGAGCTGTGTTACTTCAAACCACTTGATCTTCAACTGAAGTATGGCACTTCAGATTCCTCCCTGTATGTTGTTCCATATTGTCATTTTATGTAGAACTAAAGTCATTGTTTTAAAGTGTTTTATATACTGCATGAGATGTTTTAATATTTTTAGCCTGACATGAAAATAAAGCAGGTAAACATGTTTTGGACTCAGTTGTGGTTTTTGCTCACTTGTTTTATATGTAAAAGTATTATTAAAAACTAGATTTTTCATGCTGCAAAACAGTGAAAGAAGTGTAAAGGTAACACCACAGGAACAGTTGTAGTAACACTACTTGGTGTAACATGATTTTTAAAATTTACTCTGAGAGCTCATTTTTCACTGGAGATTAGTGTATGAATAATAATTCGAACCCCCAGTGTTAATTTCTAATAACGCAATTCAGTGTTAAAAATCAATGGGATTTTACTCAAATAGAGGTAATTTATCACTATGAAAGAGTAAATGATATGACACTACTAGTAGTGTTGCATTGAAATAACACTATGCAGTGTTACTCAATGTTAAATTTCTACTCTACTTAGAGTTAATTTTACTCTAAAATGTTAACACTATGGATAGAGTTAATTTAACACCAATTCCGAATGGGACCAAATAGACTCGGGACCAGTGTTAAATTTAACTCTATAAGTGTTATTTTTACACTGTGAATTTTACTGTGTAGAGTCGCCTCTGACTGGTCGATTAATAGGTGGACTAACCCTTTTCATGCTGACAGACTTGACCTGAAGTGACCTTATTCGAATGTGATATGCTTTTTGTGTTGTTCACTGTCGAAATGTGAATGTTGCTTAAGTTTTCCTACATTGGTGGGAAGAGGTCTTCCCACCAATGCACACTTGCATCCAGTTACATGTTGAAGAGCTGAGCCCCAAATTCAGGAGCTTAGCCGTGAGCAGGGATGGGATGATTCTGTTGAAGGCTCAGCTGTAGCGCACAAACAGCAGCCTGATATAACAGCTTTTATTGTCCAGGTGAGCCAGGTTGGTGTAGAGTGCCTGGAAATATTCCTGCAAAACACACATAATACATTAAGAGCACCCATTTTTCCACAGGCCAACAGAGCAACTAACCCCAGAGGTTGACCAGGATTACACTACAGCTTTGGAGGACTATGTTCAGCCAGATCTGATATACGTACAAGACACATACTGAGGGGGTGTACCTGCATTAATATGCCTCAGATTGCTGGACTGCAGCAACTCCCTGGCTTCCTCCATCTCAATCTTTGAACCCTCTCACCCTCGCTGGCAGCACCTTAGGGCCTACAAATCCCAGCATTCAAGAGGTGAAAATATAGACCCAGAGGGAAACTGGGAATAGCCTGCTAAATGAGGCATAAGTGAAAAGATCCTTTGACTATGCTCTTTACTGTTACTTAAGAACATAAGAACTATACAAACGAGAGGAGGCCATTCGGCCCGTCGAGCTCGCTTGGGGAGAACTTAACTAATAGCTCAGAGTTGTTAAAATCTTATCTAGCTCTGATTTAAAGGAACCCAAGGATTCAGCTTGCACTACGTTATCAGGAAGACTATTCCATACTCTGACTACACGCTGTGTAAAGAAGTGCTTCCTTAAATCCAGTTTGAAATGTTCTCCCGCTAATTTCCACCTATGGCCACGAGTTCTTGTATTTGAACTAATGCTGAAGTAACTATTCGGTTGAACAGCATCCAAACCTGTTAGAATCTTATAGACCTGGATCATGTCCCCCCTCAGTCTCCTTTGCTTGAGGCTGAACAGATTTAGCTCAAATAACCTTTCCTCGTATGACATTCCTCTAAGACCAGGAATCATTCTTGTGGCCCTACGCTGCACCTTTTCTAAGGCCGCTATGTCCTTTTTAAGATATGGTGACCAAACCTGTACACAATATTCTAGGTGAGGTCTCACCAAGGAATTGTATAATCTTAGCATTACCTCCCTTGACTTAAACTCCACACACCTGGAGATATACCCCAACATCCTATTGGCCTTTTTTATTGCTTCCCCGCACTGGCGAGAATGAGACATGGAAGCATCAATATACACGCCAAGGTCTTTCTCATAATCAGCTACCTTTATTTCAGTAGGTCCCATAAAATACCTGTACTTTATATTTCTGCTCCCTACATGGAGTACCTTACATTTGTCTATGTTAAATTTCATCTGCCAGGTGTCAGCCCAGTCACTAATTAAATCAAGATCCCGCTGTAGCTGCTGAGCCGCTAGTTCAGTATCTGCTACACCACCCACCTTGAAAAACTAACAAGCATTACGTCAATGCAGACTTGGCTGTTCATTTCATCTGTCACATACCGGTAGCTACAACTTTATTATCAGTTGATCATTAAAATCATTAATACCTTCTGGATCTATGTTCTCCATGCTTAAGGAGCGATGGATTCGAAATCTCGAGTAACAGTCCTTTAACAGTCCTTGCAAAGAGGAAGAATTTGCGCATCCGGAAAGTTGAACTGTTTTTGTTTTATTTCAAACTACCATGATAACATAGAAGCACGCAATGTGATTTATGGGTGTTGTGGTTTTTAATGTGACAATTTGAATATGGAGTATGGGTGTTGTACTTTTTAAGGGGATAGCTCACGAAAACTAATACAGTTTAATACAGCCTTTTGCAGTATTAAAAGTCCTCTCTTTAAAGGAACTGAGTTCTCTTACACTTGACAGATGCTACAACCGCCCAGCAGATATTTAACTGTTGTACCACTTGAGTGTAGCGGTTACTTAAATGCAAGAAGTAGAGGAAGTCATTACAGAGCACACCAACGTTAGCAAAATTAGGTGGTTGAGCATGTTTCAGTGCCTGATATATCACAGGAATTGTAAGCAGTTTAAACCCTGGGAAGGGGGACAGCAAGATGTTGTATATAGTTTATTTAAGGGGAAGCCATGAATGTTATAAGAATAATGGGACGCAGGATGTAGGCAGGGACCCTCTGAAACAGTTTGGGATGTGAAGGGTGGACCAGTGTAAAATGGGGAATCATCTAATGTGATGCTTGATGCTCTGGAAGACCAGAGTGCAATCGTAGCAGATATGTGGTAGTTATGTAATCAGACAGAAGGATTGAGACCCGTTTTACCCAGTGATTGGAGAGGACTGCACTAGGGTGATGCTAATTAGCTAAGTGGATGTGTAATCTGAAGGATAGCTTTCCAGGTACTCCAGGTCCGTTGCAGCATCCTAATGTTTACATAGACGCTGTAGGTCAGCCAAGAGGCATTCCAGATTACTATGAGGCCAGGAATGAGATTTTAGCTGGGTTTGAATCAATATGCATTTGGCCTTAACAAAAATGTAGAATGGATAAATTACTTGTAGTATAATCAACGGAGGTTTACCAACTATACCCAGAAAGCACTGGCATGTTTGGGAGAGCAGCTTCAGGCCTGCAGCCTGATGATATGGCAAAACAGCTTAGCCCCCAAGGGAACTTTAACAATTCCGAAACTAGGAAGTATTAACTACATACTAGGAAATAAACACTAGGAATATTGACACAGCACTGAGGGCTAACACTAGGAGAGAATAGCAACATAAACACAAGCAAAACTGAATTAACCTGGACACAAAAAGGATAAACTGAATGAAAGCACTAGAAAAAACAGAAAACCAATAAACAAGTGAGGCTGGCTTTGAACCCATGACTACAGCAATACCTGCTAGCCAAATGGGGAGCACATAGGACAGGGATGAATGGGCACCGACGCTGACAGCAGGGAAGTAATTAGACCCCAAATACAAGGAATAATAGTAAAGACACTTAGGGGCAGAATACCTTAGCCCCAGAAAGGAAGCCCAAAGATTGCAATTGGTCCAGAAAAATAATGCTTGGGACCTCCCTCGTGACAAATATCTTGATAAGAGATATGAAAAGTGTATAAAATCAGTGTAATTCAGCATGGGGGACACACTCTTGCAGGGTGTCGAACCATGGTTGTGACTTTGATGTTGCAATAAAGCACTGATGTTGGAATTCTACACAAGTGACTTCTGGCTCCTGATTTGGCTTGAAGGAATAAACCACTGCTTTGACACTTGTTAATGTCTGTGTGCCCTGCTCCAGCAGTAAAGGGAAGATCACACGCAGAGCTGATTTTCTGTAGGTTCTTAGTCTGAGTAAAAATAAAATTTTCTCATCATATAGGAACCAAGCCTCTGGCTGGAAATTTCTACAACAAAATAATTTAGTTATTTCTAGAAAAATATACAGAGCCAATGAAGGGACCTGATGTCATAGTAACACAGGTCACTGTCCATGGTGCTGAATTCTCTACTTGGGCTGGTGCTGAATGAATAGGACAGCTGGCCAACGTGTCTGTGCTTCCACTGACTGGCACCCTGACATATAAGGATTTTTAACATTGAGGGGGAAAAGGTTCATACAGGAAATTAGTTAACAGTAATTAGTAATCACTTATAGTTTTCATTTATCATGATGTAAAATTCAAAAACCTTTTTAATGAGAAAAAATGTGATGGTGTTTTATTGTATCCCTTCCATACTTAAAATCGCAAAACATGCCTGACTATGAATATTTACATTTTAATAATTTCAATACTATTGCCTAATTTCTTTATTATTTTCCCACAGACGCTGTGATTTAAAGCAAAATTTTTAATTAGCGGTAAATCTGTTGATGCTGGTCTGAATGTGTAGCGCTGGTGTCTTCATATACGCCTGTCTAAACATGAGTGAGAGGATGGATGCACTATTCTATTGAGGCCTCTGAAGAGAATAAATGATCTCAATTTTATACTTAGTTAAAGTTGTTAAGCCATTTAAATGCAGATTGGATTCAGAGCCCCTGTTCTGACATTGTTCTTTTAATTAAAAAAAGGAGGCATACTGTCATGGTTTATTTTCCTCTGAATTCTGACCACATGTCAGGATAAAGCGTTTTAGGCCCTATTTTTGTTCCTAATTTTGAAGTAATTGGATAATATTTTTTTCCGCCGCCATGCTTCGTCTTGCTTATGCATGTTATGCTTGAATTGAACTTGCATTTTAGACAGTAAAATCCTCCCCGGCATTAATTCTCTACTGTGTGGTAATTTGGAGAAATTATGCAAGTTTCTAATCCTGTCAGAATCGGCACAACAAACGCCATCCGAATGTGGCTTAGCACAGAATCTAGAAAATGTATGGTTTCCAGCCAATTAAGTCAATCTGAAATAAAACAAAAACTTCAACTTTCAAAGTTCAACTTTCTGGATGTGCAAATTCTTGCTCTTCTTGGCGCGGATCATTAAGGTAAAGGATGGTGTCATTACCAAAAATGTTACACCTACCTTCCGCTACTACGCATGCGCACACTTACGACTTCTGCGAGGATGTGCTATTTTTACGGCATTGCGTCACATTTCATCATCTGTTGATTTTTGATGAGAACGTCGACAGTGAGAGGAAAGAAAAGATTTAACCAGATAATGATGGAGGCCTTCGACTTTTACTCCACATTAAAATTTAAGATTTTATTTCGCACAAGCCATTAATGCCCAATGTGCCTCAGAAATAGTGATGTAAAATATGGTGTATGGCCGTCAATCTTACAGTCAAAGGTGACATTACTTTAATGTTTTTCTCTATGTGCTAAATGAAATTACCACTATGTATTGCACCCAGTTCGATGTGCTGTGAAGTTACTTAAACTAAACCTGCCTTTTTTCTCCTTAGTCATTAATTTTCTTAATTGTATCAGTGTAATTACCACACACTCCTGTCAGTTACGGCAGCTGTCTCTTCTGGTGCTAAATGAAGCGAATTATATTTCTGACAGACGACCAATTGTTTTATCTTAGGCCAAACCGCACATCCATGCATTTGGTTGTTTTAAATGAGGATGAAAAGCGGTCTGTCCTCATGGAGTGCCATGATAACCCTGGAACTGGAAATCATCACGGTGTCTGAGGGACAAGGGACAGGGTTATTGCTGGATACTTCTGGCCAAAATTAGATATGGATGTGGCTGACTGAGTAAGTATTGTTAACGATTACTATGCATTTCATAGTGATAGGCAACATAATCTTTTAAACCACTGTTCGTGATTAATAAAATCGCTTAATCTCCACAATTATCGGTAACTCTTTACTTGACGTGGAACAAATAGTAATAACTCAGTCACTACAGCAGTACAAATCATGAACAGATGTAGTCTTGAACTTAAATTAATGTAATACCTTACAGGAAATTAAAACAGTCACGTCCCTCCGTCCAGCCCTCTCGTGGACCACGCCTACCTCGTTAACCTCGTGTTTATTCCCGATTGTGATCAGGCGTTTCCTGTTATTTCGGGTTGTCTTGTGTATTTCAGTCTGCGTTCAAGTCTGTCTCCCCAGGTCAGTCATTAACATTTGTCTTGTGCTGCTCCCCATTCTATGACTTAAACCCCATTTTTGAACTCCCGTCTCCCGAATCTGCTTCCCTGCTACCCGTTTGTGCACCGGACCTGACAAAAACCGATAGACCACCCAGCACTTATGGATTACAGTATCCCTACTCTAGCATTATTTTTTACGAGTGATCATCATTGTATGCTTTGTTTCCTTTCCTATTTAGCTTTTACATAAGGTGTTGTTTATTTTCTGTAGATTATGTTGTTAATAAGGAGACATATGTCTTATGAGATGATTAAAGCTGTCAAGTAAACATTTCATTTTTGTATCAGGTGAGGTGTTGTCATCGCTGCCGGTTAAATTACCCATTGAAGACTGTGGCCCCAGTCTTACATTCTATTAAGGTTAGAATCCAATGTATGTATGTCTTCATTTAGAAGTATAGTTTAGTAAGGTAATAGTCGAAATTTCAATCAATCGATTTTAGATAAAACATGTAACACAATGCAAATTTATTTTGTGCAAATAAAAGTTCTTCACTGTTGTTTTGGTGTGATTTTTTTTTATAGAAAATGCTGTACATATATCACAACCTCTTGATAAGCAAAATGATATAAAATGACCTAAAGTATAATAAAAAAACATTAACCAGATGTACAGGAATTAGGGCAAATTATACCCATGTCCAAAGCTAAGGGGAACATTTTTTTAGCTTCCCATTTTAGCCCAGCAGGCAAAGGAAAATGACTTCCTTCTTGAAACACAAAGAACAACAGGCAGGATAAGAATTTTGGTTCAAGAATAAAGAACTTATTTTGAAAAAATAGGATTAGAATATGGGTACACAATATTGATATACACTGCAATTTCATTACATTTTCTAAAGAAAAGGCATGTAGCGGTAGCGATCATGTCGGGTGCCAGCTCGGTTGCGGGCACCAGTTCCTTCCGTAACCAGAGCAGCCTCTTCTCTTTACCTGCCAACCTCTCCAAATTGCCCAATGGAGAAGTTGAGGCAAAGGCAGCAAAGTCTCCCCAAAGCTGCCTGGATAGTCCTGCACGGCCGGATCCTCCACCACTCTCCAGTACAGTTCCTGGAGCGTGAATTATTGGCTGGCTAGGGACAGAACAGACTTCTCTTGGAGCCAGGCCGGAACTTCGTCCGTGGGCCAGCATGTCATTGGGTCCAGGTTTGGAAGGCAGGTTTCCAGACACCCGACGGAGGGAGAAGCGATGAGGGAAGTTGCACCCAAAGGGTCGTCGGTAAGTCCTCTGGTTTCATCCCTCACTTCCTCCTTTTTCTCTAGGTCTTGGCTATCGGTGGAGGTTCGGAGTTTTCGGGGAGATCCCGTGGTGGGTCCGGAGACCGCTCACCGTCGAACCGGATCGGCTTAGTCCGTAGCTCAGTCACCCTCTCCGAAGCTGCCGGAGATTGAGGTGCGCATCTTCTTCCAGGGACATCGTCTCCAGGATATCCTGGCTTTGATAGGCCAGAGCCCAAGCTCTGGGATCCTTGCGGACCTACACAAGCAAGCATGGTGGCAGAAAAAAAATTACTGTACAATTACTTCAAAATTAGGAAGAAAAAATATGACCAAAAATGCTTTAGTTTGACATGTGATCAAAACACAGAGTAAACAGGGGCTCTGAACCTGCATTAAAAAGGAATTAACTGTCATGACCCATTCGTCCGAAACCTCTTGTGACTACGCCCCCTCATTAACCTCATGTGAATTCCCCGTGTTTACCAGCTGTTTTGAATTGTCTTCATTAGTTCTATGTATTTAAGTCCACGTCAGAGT
>NW_027326208.1:0-38482 GCF_048594095.1 Paramormyrops kingsleyae | reverse complement strand
GGGAGCAGAACTGTTATAAAAACACATGTTGATGTCTGGATATGCCACAGTTTTTCAAACCCTAACCCTAGCCTCAGTTTGCTAACCCTAACCCTAATTTGGGGCCTTAGGGTGAATCAACAGGTTGTTGGAAAGTAGGCAATATGCTACTAAAGCATGCTGAATTGTGGTTTCCTATCCGTGTGGGGAGCAGAACTGTTATAAAAACACATGTTGATGTCTGGATATGCCACAGTTTTTCAAACCCTAACCCTAGCCTCAGTTTGCTAACCCTAACCCTAATTTGGGGCCTTAGGGTGAATCAACAGGTTGTTGGAAAGTAGGCAATATGCTACTAAAGCATGCTGAATTGTGGTTTCCTATCCGTGTGGGGAGCAGAACTGTTATAAAAACACATGTTGAAGTCTGGATATGCCACAGTTTTTCAAACCCTAACCCTAGCCTCAGTTTGCTAACCCTAATCCTAATTTGGGGCCTTAGGGTGAATCAACAGGTTGTTGGAAAGTAGGCAATATGCTACTAAAGCATGCTGAATTGTGGTTTCCTATCCGTGTGGGGAGCAGAACTGTTATAAAAACACATGTTGAAGTCTGGATATGCCACAGTTTTTCAAACCCTAACCCTAGCCTCAGTTTGCTAACCCTAACCCTAATTTGGGGCCTTAGGGTGAATCAACAGGTTGTTGGAAAGTAGGCAATATGCTACTAAAGCATGCTGAATTGTGGTTTCCTATCCGTGTGGGGAGCAGAACTGTTATAAAAACACATGTTGAAGTCTGGATATGCCACAGTTTTTCAAACCCTAACCCTAGCCTCAGTTTGCTAACCCTAACCCTAATTTGGGGCCTTAGGGTGAATCAACTGGTTGTTGGAAAGTAGGCAATATGCTACTAAAGAATGCTGAATTGTGGTTTCTTATCCGTGTGGGGAGCAGAACTGTTTTAAAAACACATGTTGATGTCTGGATATGCCACAGTTTTTCAAACCCTAACCCTAGCCTCAGTTTGCTAACCCTAACCCTAATTTGGGGCCTTAGGGTGAATCAACAGGTTGTTGGAAAGTAGGCAATATGCTACTAAAGCATGCTGAATTGTGGTTTCCTATCCGTGTGGGGAGCAGAACTGTTACTGTATAAAAACACATGTTGATGTCTGGATATGCCACAGTTTTTCAAACCCTAACCCTAGCCTCAGTTTGCTAACCCTAACCCTAATTTGGGGCCTTAGGGTGAATCAACAGGTTGTTGGAAAGTAGGCAATATGCTACTAAAGCATGCTGAATTGTGGTTTCTTATCCATGTGGGGAGCAGACCTGTTATAAAAACACATGTTGATGTCTGGATATGCCACAGTTTCTCAAACCCTAACCCTAGCCTCAGTTTGCTAACCCTAACCCTAATTTGGGGCCTTAGGGTGAATCAACAGGTTGTTGGAAAGTAGGCAATATGCTACTAAAGCATGCTGAATTGTGGTTTCCTATCCGTGTGGGGAGCAGAACTGTTATAAAAACACATGTTGATGTCTGGATATGCCACAGTTTTTCAAACCCTAACCCTAGCCTCAGTTTGCTAACCCTAATTTGGGGCCTTAGGGTGAATCAACAGGTTGTTGGAAAGTAGGCAATATGCTACTAAAGCATGCTGAATTGTGGTTTCCTATCCGTGTGGGGAGCAGAACTGTTATAAAAACACATGTTGATGTCTGGATATGCCACAGTTTTTCAAACCCTAACCCTAGCCTCAGTTTGCTAACCCTAACCCTAATTTGGGGCCTTAGGGTGAATCAACAGGTTGTTGGAAAGTAGGCAATATGCTACTAAAGCATGCTGAATTGTGGTTTCCTATCCGTGTGGGGAGCAGAACTGTTATAAAAACACATGTTGATGTCTGGATATGCCACAGTTTTTCAAACCCTAACCCTAGCCTCAGTTTGCTAACCCTAACCCTAATTTGGGGCCTTAGGGTGAATCAACAGGTTGTTGGAAAGTAGGCAATATGCTACTAAAGCATGCTGAATTGTGGTTTCCTATCCGTGTGGGGAGCAGAACTGTTATAAAAACACATGTTGATGTCTGGATATGCCACAGTTTTTCAAACCCTAACCCTAGCCTCAGTTTGCTAACCCTAACCCTAATTTGGGGCCTTAGGGTGAATCAACAGGTTGTTGGAAAGTAGGCAATATGCTACTAAAGCATGCTGAATTGTGGTTTCCTATCCGTGTGGGGAGCAGAACTGTTATAAAAACACATGTTGATGTCTGGATATGCCACAGTTTTTCAAACCCTAACCCTTGCCTCAGTTTTGTAACCCTAACCCTAATTTGGGGCCTTAGGGTGAATCAACAGGTTGTTGGAAAGTAGGCAATATGCTACTAAAGCATGCTGAATTGTGGTTTCCTATCCGTGTGGGGAGCAGAACTGTTATAAAAACACATGTTGATGTCTGGATATGCCATAGTTTTTCAAACCCTAACCCTAGCCTCAGTTTGCTAACCCTAACCCTAATTTGGGGCCTTAGGGTGAATCAACAGGTTGTTGGAAAGTAGGAAATATGCTACTAAAGCATGCTGAATTGTGGTTTCCTATCTGTGTGGGGAGCAAAACTGTCATAAAAACACATGTTGATGTCTGGATATGCCATAGTTTTTCAAACCCTAACCCTAGCCTCAGTTTGCTAACCCTAACCATAATTTGGGGCCTTAGGGTGAATCAACAGGTCGTTGGAAAGTAGGCAATATGCTACTAAAGGATGCTGAATTGTGGTTTCCTATCCGTGTGGGGAGCAGAACTGTTATAAAAACACATGTTGAAGTCTGGATATGCCACAGTTTTTCAAACCCTAACCCTAGCCTCAGTTTGCTAACCCTAACCCTAATTTGGGGCCTTAGGGTGAATCAACAGGTTGTTGGAAAGTAGGCAATATGCTACTAAAGCATGCTGAATTGTGGTTTCCTATCCGTGTGGGGAGCAGAACTGTTATAAAAACACATGTTGATGTCTGGATATGCCACAGTTTTTCAAACCCTAACCCTAGCCTCAGTTTGCTAACCCTAACCCTAATTTGGGGCCTTAGGGTGAATCAACAGGTTGTTGGAAAGTAGGCAATATGCTACTAAAGCATGCTGAATTGTGGTTTCCTATCCGTGTGGGGAGCAGAACTGTTATAAAAACACATGTTGATGTCTGGATATGCCACAGTTTTTCAAACCCTAACCCTAGCCTCAGTTTGCTAACCCTAACCCTAATTTGGGGCCTTAGGGTGAATCAACAGGTTGTTGGAAAGTAGGCAATATGCTACTAAAGCATGCTGAATTGTGGTTTCCTATCCGTGTGGGGAGCAGAACTGTTATAAAAACACATGTTGATGTCTGGATATGCCACAGTTTTTCAAACCCTAACCCTAGCCTCAGTTTGCTAACCCTAATTTGGGGCCTTAGGGTGAATCAACAGGTTGTTGGAAAGTAGGCAATATGCTACTAAAGCATGCTGAATTGTGGTTTCTTATCCGTGTGGGGAGCAGAACTGTTATAAAAACACATGTTGATGTCTGGATATGCCACAGTTTTTCAAACCCTAACCCTAGCCTCAGTTTGCTAACCCTAACTCTAATTTGGGGCCTTAGGGTGAATCAACAGGTTGTTGGAAAGTAGGCAATATGCTACTAAAGCATGCTGAATTGTGGTTTCCTATCCGTGTGGGGAGCAGAACTGTTATAAAAACACATGTTGATGTCTGGATATGCCACAGTTTTTCAAACCCTAACCCTAGCCTCAGTTTGCTAACCCTAACCCTAATTTGGGGCCTTAGGGTGAATCAACAGGTTGTTGGAAAGTAGGCAATATGCTACTAAAGCATGCTGAATTGTGGTTTCCTATCCGTGTGGGGAGCAGAACTGTTATAAAAACACATGTTGATGTCTGGATATGCCACAGTTTTTCAAACCCTAACCCTAGACTCAGTTTGCTAACCCTAATTTGGGGCCTTAGGGTGAATCAACAGGTTGTTGGAAAGTAGGCAATATGCTACTAAAGCATGCTGAATTGTGGTTTCCTATCCGTGTGGGGAGCAGAACTGTTATAAAAACACATGTTGATGTCTGGATATGCCACAGTTTTTCAAACCCTAACCCTAGCCTCAGTTTGCTAACCCTAACCCTAATTTGGGGCCTTAGGGTGAATCAACAGGTTGTTGGAAAGTAGGCAATATGCTACTAAAGCATGCTGAATTGTGGTTTCCTATCCGTGTGGGGAGCAGAACTGTTATAAAAACACATGTTGATGTCTGGATATGCCACAGTTTTTCAAACCCTAACCCTAGCCTCAGTTTGCTAACCCTAATTTGGGGCCTTAGGGTGAATCAACAGGTTGTTGGAAAGTAGGCAATATGCTACTAAAGCATGCTGAATTGTGGTTTCCTATCCGTGTGGGGAGCAGAACTGTTATAAAAACACATGTTGATGTCTGGATATGCCACAGTTTTTCAAACCCTAACCCTAGCCTCAGTTTGCTAACCCTAACCCTAATTTGGGGCCTTAGGGTGAATCAACAGGTTGTTGGAAAGTAGGCAATATGCTACTAAAGCATGCTGAATTGTGGTTTCCTATCCGTGTGGGGAGCAGAACTGTTATAAAAACACATGTTGATGTCTGGATATGCCACAGTTTTTCAAACCCTAACCCTAGCCTCAGTTTGCTAACCCTAACCCTAATTTGGGGCCTTAGGGTGAATCAACAGGTTGTTGGAAAGTAGGCAATATGCTACTAAAGCATGCTGAATTGTGGTTTCCTATCCGTGTGGGGAGCAGAACTGTTATAAAAACACATGTTGAAGTCTGGATATGCCACAGTTTTTCAAACCCTAACCCTAGCCTCAGTTTGCTAACCCTAATCCTAATTTGGGGCCTTAGGGTGAATCAACAGGTTGTTGGAAAGTAGGCAATATGCTACTAAAGCATGCTGAATTGTGGTTTCCTATCCGTGTGGGGAGCAGAACTGTTATAAAAACACATGTTGAAGTCTGGATATGCCACAGTTTTTCAAACCCTAACCCTAGCCTCAGTTTGCTAACCCTAACCCTAATTTGGGGCCTTAGGGTGAATCAACAGGTTGTTGGAAAGTAGGCAATATGCTACTAAAGCATGCTGAATTGTGGTTTCCTATCCGTGTGGGGAGCAGAACTGTTATAAAAACACATGTTGAAGTCTGGATATGCCACAGTTTTTCAAACCCTAACCCTAGCCTCAGTTTGCTAACCCTAACCCTAATTTGGGGCCTTAGGGTGAATCAACTGGTTGTTGGAAAGTAGGCAATATGCTACTAAAGAATGCTGAATTGTGGTTTCTTATCCGTGTGGGGAGCAGAACTGTTTTAAAAACACATGTTGATGTCTGGATATGCCACAGTTTTTCAAACCCTAACCCTAGCCTCAGTTTGCTAACCCTAACCCTAATTTGGGGCCTTAGGGTGAATCAACAGGTTGTTGGAAAGTAGGCAATATGCTACTAAAGCATGCTGAATTGTGGTTTCCTATCCGTGTGGGGAGCAGAACTGTTACTGTATAAAAACACATGTTGATGTCTGGATATGCCACAGTTTTTCAAACCCTAACCCTAGCCTCAGTTTGCTAACCCTAACCCTAATTTGGGGCCTTAGGGTGAATCAACAGGTTGTTGGAAAGTAGGCAATATGCTACTAAAGCATGCTGAATTGTGGTTTCTTATCCATGTGGGGAGCAGACCTGTTATAAAAACACATGTTGATGTCTGGATATGCCACAGTTTCTCAAACCCTAACCCTAGCCTCAGTTTGCTAACCCTAACCCTAATTTGGGGCCTTAGGGTGAATCAACAGGTTGTTGGAAAGTAGGCAATATGCTACTAAAGCATGCTGAATTGTGGTTTCCTATCCGTGTGGGGAGCAGAACTGTTATAAAAACACATGTTGATGTCTGGATATGCCACAGTTTTTCAAACCCTAACCCTAGCCTCAGTTTGCTAACCCTAATTTGGGGCCTTAGGGTGAATCAACAGGTTGTTGGAAAGTAGGCAATATGCTACTAAAGCATGCTGAATTGTGGTTTCCTATCCGTGTGGGGAGCAGAACTGTTATAAAAACACATGTTGATGTCTGGATATGCCACAGTTTTTCAAACCCTAACCCTAGCCTCAGTTTGCTAACCCTAACCCTAATTTGGGGCCTTAGGGTGAATCAACAGGTTGTTGGAAAGTAGGCAATATGCTACTAAAGCATGCTGAATTGTGGTTTCCTATCCGTGTGGGGAGCAGAACTGTTATAAAAACACATGTTGATGTCTGGATATGCCACAGTTTTTCAAACCCTAACCCTAGCCTCAGTTTGCTAACCCTAACCCTAATTTGGGGCCTTAGGGTGAATCAACAGGTTGTTGGAAAGTAGGCAATATGCTACTAAAGCATGCTGAATTGTGGTTTCCTATCCGTGTGGGGAGCAGAACTGTTATAAAAACACATGTTGATGTCTGGATATGCCACAGTTTTTCAAACCCTAACCCTAGCCTCAGTTTGCTAACCCTAACCCTAATTTGGGGCCTTAGGGTGAATCAACAGGTTGTTGGAAAGTAGGCAATATGCTACTAAAGCATGCTGAATTGTGGTTTCCTATCCGTGTGGGGAGCAGAACTGTTATAAAAACACATGTTGATGTCTGGATATGCCACAGTTTTTCAAACCCTAACCCTTGCCTCAGTTTTGTAACCCTAACCCTAATTTGGGGCCTTAGGGTGAATCAACAGGTTGTTGGAAAGTAGGCAATATGCTACTAAAGCATGCTGAATTGTGGTTTCCTATCCGTGTGGGGAGCAGAACTGTTATAAAAACACATGTTGATGTCTGGATATGCCATAGTTTTTCAAACCCTAACCCTAGCCTCAGTTTGCTAACCCTAACCCTAATTTGGGGCCTTAGGGTGAATCAACAGGTTGTTGGAAAGTAGGAAATATGCTACTAAAGCATGCTGAATTGTGGTTTCCTATCTGTGTGGGGAGCAAAACTGTCATAAAAACACATGTTGATGTCTGGATATGCCATAGTTTTTCAAACCCTAACCCTAGCCTCAGTTTGCTAACCCTAACCATAATTTGGGGCCTTAGGGTGAATCAACAGGTCGTTGGAAAGTAGGCAATATGCTACTAAAGGATGCTGAATTGTGGTTTCCTATCCGTGTGGGGAGCAGAACTGTTATAAAAACACATGTTGAAGTCTGGATATGCCACAGTTTTTCAAACCCTAACCCTAGCCTCAGTTTGCTAACCCTAACCCTAATTTGGGGCCTTAGGGTGAATCAACAGGTTGTTGGAAAGTAGGCAATATGCTACTAAAGCATGCTGAATTGTGGTTTCCTATCCGTGTGGGGAGCAGAACTGTTATAAAAACACATGTTGATGTCTGGATATGCCACAGTTTTTCAAACCCTAACCCTAGCCTCAGTTTGCTAACCCTAACCCTAATTTGGGGCCTTAGGGTGAATCAACAGGTTGTTGGAAAGTAGGCAATATGCTACTAAAGCATGCTGAATTGTGGTTTCCTATCCGTGTGGGGAGCAGAACTGTTATAAAAACACATGTTGATGTCTGGATATGCCACAGTTTTTCAAACCCTAACCCTAGCCTCAGTTTGCTAACCCTAACCCTAATTTGGGGCCTTAGGGTGAATCAACAGGTTGTTGGAAAGTAGGCAATATGCTACTAAAGCATGCTGAATTGTGGTTTCCTATCCGTGTGGGGAGCAGAACTGTTATAAAAACACATGTTGATGTCTGGATATGCCACAGTTTTTCAAACCCTAACCCTAGCCTCAGTTTGCTAACCCTAATTTGGGGCCTTAGGGTGAATCAACAGGTTGTTGGAAAGTAGGCAATATGCTACTAAAGCATGCTGAATTGTGGTTTCTTATCCGTGTGGGGAGCAGAACTGTTATAAAAACACATGTTGATGTCTGGATATGCCACAGTTTTTCAAACCCTAACCCTAGCCTCAGTTTGCTAACCCTAACCCTAATTTGGGGCCTTAGGGTGAATCAACAGGTTGTTGGAAAGTAGGCAATATGCTACTAAAGCATGCTGAATTGTGGTTTCCTATCCGTGTGGGGAGCAGAACTGTTATAAAAACACATGTTGATGTCTGGATATGCCACAGTTTTTCAAACCCTAACCCTAGCCTCAGTTTGCTAACCCTAACCCTAATTTGGGGCCTTAGGGTGAATCAACAGGTTGTTGGAAAGTAGGCAATATGCTACTAAAGCATGCTGAATTGTGGTTTCCTATCCGTGTGGGGAGCAGAACTGTTATAAAAACACATGTTGATGTCTGGATATGCCACAGTTTTTCAAACCCTAACCCTAGCCTCAGTTTGCTAACCCTAATTTGGGGCCTTAGGGTGAATCAACAGGTTGTTGGAAAGTAGGCAATATGCTACTAAAGCATGCTGAATTGTGGTTTCCTATCCGTGTGGGGAGCAGAACTGTTATAAAAACACATGTTGATGTCTGGATATGCCACAGTTTTTCAAACCCTAACCCTAGCCTCAGTTTGCTAACCCTAACCCTAATTTGGGGCCTTAGGGTGAATCAACAGGTTGTTGGAAAGTAGGCAATATGCTACTAAAGCATGCTGAATTGTGGTTTCCTATCCGTGTGGGGAGCAGAACTGTTATAAAAACACATGTTGATGTCTGGATATGCCACAGTTTTTCAAACCCTAACCCTAGCCTCAGTTTGCTAACCCTAATTTGGGGCCTTAGGGTGAATCAACAGGTTGTTGGAAAGTAGGCAATATGCTACTAAAGCATGCTGAATTGTGGTTTCCTATCCGTGTGGGGAGCAGAACTGTTATAAAAACACATGTTGATGTCTGGATATGCCACAGTTTTTCAAACCCTAACCCTAGCCTCAGTTTGCTAACCCTAACCCTAATTTGGGGCCTTAGGGTGAATCAACAGGTTGTTGGAAAGTAGGCAATATGCTACTAAAGCATGCTGAATTGTGGTTTCCTATCCGTGTGGGGAGCAGAACTGTTATAAAAACACATGTTGATGTCTGGATATGCCACAGTTTTTCAAACCCTAACCCTAGCCTCAGTTTGCTAACCCTAACCCTAATTTGGGGCCTTAGGGTGAATCAACAGGTTGTTGGAAAGTAGGCAATATGCTACTAAAGCATGCTGAATTGTGGTTTCCTATCCGTGTGGGGAGCAGAACTGTTATAAAAACACATGTTGAAGTCTGGATATGCCACAGTTTTTCAAACCCTAACCCTAGCCTCAGTTTGCTAACCCTAATCCTAATTTGGGGCCTTAGGGTGAATCAACAGGTTGTTGGAAAGTAGGCAATATGCTACTAAAGCATGCTGAATTGTGGTTTCCTATCCGTGTGGGGAGCAGAACTGTTATAAAAACACATGTTGAAGTCTGGATATGCCACAGTTTTTCAAACCCTAACCCTAGCCTCAGTTTGCTAACCCTAACCCTAATTTGGGGCCTTAGGGTGAATCAACAGGTTGTTGGAAAGTAGGCAATATGCTACTAAAGCATGCTGAATTGTGGTTTCCTATCCGTGTGGGGAGCAGAACTGTAATAAAAACACATGTTGAAGTCTGGATATGCCACAGTTTTTCAAACCCTAACCCTAGCCTCAGTTTGCTAACCCTAACCCTAATTTGGGGCCTTAGGGTGAATCAACTGGTTGTTGGAAAGTAGGCAATATGCTACTAAAGAATGCTGAATTGTGGTTTCTTATCCGTGTGGGGAGCAGAACTGTTTTAAAAACACATGTTGATGTCTGGATATGCCACAGTTTTTCAAACCCTAACCCTAGCCTCAGTTTGCTAACCCTAACCCTAATTTGGGGCCTTAGGGTGAATCAACAGGTTGTTGGAAAGTAGGCAATATGCTACTAAAGCATGCTGAATTGTGGTTTCCTATCCGTGTGGGGAGCAGAACTGTTACTGTATAAAAACACATGTTGATGTCTGGATATGCCACAGTTTTTCAAACCCTAACCCTAGCCTCAGTTTGCTAACCCTAACCCTAATTTGGGGCCTTAGGGTGAATCAACAGGTTGTTGGAAAGTAGGCAATATGCTACTAAAGCATGCTGAATTGTGGTTTCTTATCCATGTGGGGAGCAGACCTGTTATAAAAACACATGTTGATGTCTGGATATGCCACAGTTTCTCAAACCCTAACCCTAGCCTCAGTTTGCTAACCCTAACCCTAATTTGGGGCCTTAGGGTGAATCAACAGGTTGTTGGAAAGTAGGCAATATGCTACTAAAGCATGCTGAATTGTGGTTTCCTATCCGTGTGGGGAGCAGAACTGTTATAAAAACACATGTTGATGTCTGGATATGCCACAGTTTTTCAAACCCTAACCCTAGCCTCAGTTTGCTAACCCTAATTTGGGGCCTTAGGGTGAATCAACAGGTTGTTGGAAAGTAGGCAATATGCTACTAAAGCATGCTGAATTGTGGTTTCCTATCCGTGTGGGGAGCAGAACTGTTATAAAAACACATGTTGATGTCTGGATATGCCACAGTTTTTCAAACCCTAACCCTAGCCTCAGTTTGCTAACCCTAACCCTAATTTGGGGCCTTAGGGTGAATCAACAGGTTGTTGGAAAGTAGGCAATATGCTACTAAAGCATGCTGAATTGTGGTTTCCTATCCGTGTGGGGAGCAGAACTGTTATAAAAACACATGTTGATGTCTGGATATGCCACAGTTTTTCAAACCCTAACCCTAGCCTCAGTTTGCTAACCCTAACCCTAATTTGGGGCCTTAGGGTGAATCAACAGGTTGTTGGAAAGTAGGCAATATGCTACTAAAGCATGCTGAATTGTGGTTTCCTATCCGTGTGGGGAGCAGAACTGTTATAAAAACACATGTTGATGTCTGGATATGCCACAGTTTTTCAAACCCTAACCCTAGCCTCAGTTTGCTAACCCTAACCCTAATTTGGGGCCTTAGGGTGAATCAACAGGTTGTTGGAAAGTAGGCAATATGCTACTAAAGCATGCTGAATTGTGGTTTCCTATCCGTGTGGGGAGCAGAACTGTTATAAAAACACATGTTGATGTCTGGATATGCCACAGTTTTTCAAACCCTAACCCTAGCCTCAGTTTGCTAACCCTAACCCTAATTTGGGGCCTTAGGGTGAATCAACAGGTTGTTGGAAAGTAGGCAATATGCTACTAAAGCATGCTGAATTGTGGTTTCCTATCCGTGTGGGGAGCAGAACTGTTATAAAAACACATGTTGATGTCTGGATATGCCACAGTTTTTCAAACCCTAACCCTAGCCTCAGTTTGCTAACCCTAACCCTAATTTGGGGCCTTAGGGTGAATCAACAGGTTGTTGGAAAGTAGGCAATATGCTACTAAAGCATGCTGAATTGTGGTTTCCTATCCGTGTGGGGAACAGAACTGTTATAAAAACACATGTTGATGTCTGGATATGCCACAGTTTTTCAAACCCTAACCCTAGCCTCAGTTTGCTAACCCTAACCCTAATTTGGGGCCTTAGGGTGAATCAACAGGTTGTTGGAAAGTAGGCAATATGCTACTAAAGCATGCTGAATTGTGGTTTCCTATCCGTGTGGGGAGTAGAACTGTTATAAAAACACATGTTGATGTCTGGATATGCCACAGTTTTTCAAACCCTAACCCTAGCCTCAGTTTGCTAACCCTAACCCTAATTCGGGGCCTTAGGGTGAATCAACAGGTTGTTGGAAAGTTTGCAATATGCTACTAAAGCATGCTGAATTGTGGTTTCCTATCCGTGTGGGGAGCAGAACTGTTATAAAAACACATGTTGAAGTCTGGATATGCCACAGTTTTTCAAACCCTAACCCTAGCCTCAGTTTGCTAACCCTAACCCTAATTTGGGGCCTTAGGGTGAATCAACAGGTTGTTGGAAAGTAGGCAATATGCTACTAAAGCATGCTGAATTGTGGTTTCCTATCCGTGTGGGGAGCAGAACTGTTATACAAACACATGTTGATGTCTGGATATGCCACAGTTTTTCAAACCCTAACCCTAGCCTCAGTTTGCTAACCCTAACCCTAATTTGGGGCCTTAGGGTGAATCAACAGGTTGTTGGAAAGTAGGCAATATGCTACTAAAGCATGCTGAATTGTGGTTTCCTATCCGTGTGGGGAGCAGAACTGTTATAAAAACACATGTTGATGTCTGGATATGCCACAGTTTCTCAAACCCTAACCCTAGCCTCAGTTTGCTAACCCTAACCCTAATTTGGGGCCTTAGGGTGAATCAACAGGTTGTTGGAAAGTAGGCAATATGCTACTAAAGCATGCTGAATTGTGGTTTCCTATCCGTGTGGGGAGCAGAACTGTTATAAAAACACATGTTGATGTCTGGATATGCCACAGTTTTTCAAACCTAACCCTAGCCTCAGTTTGCTAACCCTAACCCTAATTTGGGGCCTTAGGGTGAATCAACAGGTTGTTGGAAAGTAGGCAATATGCTACTAAAGCATGCTGAATTGTGGTTTCCTATCCGTGTGGGGAGCAGAACTGTTATAAAAACACATGTTGATGTCTGGATATGCCACAGTTTCTCAAACCCTAACCCTAGCCTCAGTTTGCTAACCCTAACCCTAATTTGGGGCCTTAGGGTGAATCAACAGGTTGTTGGAAAGTAGGCAATATGCTACTAAAGCATGCTGAATTGTGGTTTCCTATCCGTGTGGGGAGCAGAACTGTTATAAAAACACATGTTGATGTCTGGATATGCCACAGTTTTTCAAACCCTAACCCTAGCCTCAGTTTGCTAACCCTAACCCTAATTTGGGGCCTTAGGGTGAATCAACAGGTTGTTGGAAAGTAGGCAATATGCTACTAAAGCATGCTGAATTGTGGTTTCCTATCCGTGTGGGGAGCAGAACTGTTATACAAACACATGTTGATGTCTGGATATGCCACAGTTTTTCAAACCCTAACCCTAGCCTCAGTTTGCTAACCCTAACCCTAATTTGGGGCCTTAGGGTGAATCAACAGGTTGTTGGAAAGTAGGCAATATGCTACTAAAGCATGCTGAATTGTGGTTTCCTATCCGTGTGGGGAGCAGAACTGTTATAAAAACACATGTTGATGTCTGGATATGCCACAGTTTCTCAAACCCTAACCCTAGCCTCAGTTTGCTAACCCTAACCCTAATTTGGGGCCTTAGGGTGAATCAACAGGTTGTTGGAAAGTAGGCAATATGCTACTAAAGCATGCTGAATTGTGGTTTCCTATCCGTGTGGGGAGCAGAACTGTTATAAAAACACATGTTGATGTCTGGATATGCCACAGTTTTTCAAACCCTAACCCTAGCCTCAGTTTGCTAACCCTAACCCTAATTTGGGGCCTTAGGGTGAATCAACAGGTTGTTGGAAAGTAGGCAATATGCTACTAAAGCATGCTGAATTGTGGTTTCCTATCCGTGTGGGGAGTAGAACTGTTATAAAAACACATGTTGATGTCTGGATATGCCACAGTTTTTCAAACCCTAACCCTAGCCTCAGTTTGCTAACCCTAACCCTAATTCGGGGCCTGAGGGTGAATCAACAGGTTGTTGGAAAGTTTGCAATATGCTACTAAAGCATGCTGAATTGTGGTTTCCTATCCGTGTGGGGAGCAGAACTGTTATAAAAACACATGTTGAAGTCTGGATATGCCACAGTTTTTCAAACCCTAACCCTAGCCTCAGTTTGCTAACCCTAACCCTAATTTGGGGCCTTAGGGTGAATCAACAGGTTGTTGGAAAGTAGGCAATATGCTACTAAAGCATGCTGAATTGTGGTTTCCTATCCGTGTGGGGAGCAGAACTGTTATACAAACACATGTTGATGTCTGGAAATGCCACAGTTTTTCAAACCCTAACCCTAGCCTCAGTTTGCTAACCCTAACCCTAATTTGGGGCCTTAGGGTGAATCAACAGGTTGTTGGAAAGTAGGCAATATGCTACTAAAGCATGCTGAATTGTGGTTTCCTATCCGTGTGGGGAGCAGAACTGTTATAAAAACACATGTTGATGTCTGGATATGCCACAGTTTCTCAAACCCTAACCCTAGCCTCAGTTTGCTAACTCTAACCCTAATTTGGGGCCTTAGGGTGAATCAACAGGTTGTTGGAAAGTAGGCAATATGCTACTAAAGCATGCTGAATTGTGGTTTCCTATCCGTGTGGGGAGCAGAACTGTTATAAAAACACATGTTGATGTCTGGATATGCCACAGTTTTTCAAACCTAACCCTAGCCTCAGTTTGCTAACCCTAACCCTAATTTGGGGCCTTAGGGTGAATCAACAGGTTGTTGGAAAGTAGGCAATATGCTACTAAAGCATGCTGAATTGTGGTTTCCTATCCGTGTGGGGAGCAGAACTGTTATAAAAACACATGTTGATGTCTGGATATGCCACAGTTTCTCAAACCCTAACCCTAGCCTCAGTTTGCTAACCCTAACCCTAATTTGGGGCCTTAGGGTGAATCAACAGGTTGTTGGAAAGTAGGCAATATGCTACTAAAGCATGCTGAATTGTGGTTTCCTATCCGTGTGGGGAGCAGAACTGTTATAAAAACACATGTTGATGTCTGGATATGCCACAGTTTTTCAAACCCTAACCCTAGCCTCAGTTTGCTAACCCTAACCCTAATTTGGGGCCTTAGGGTGAATCAACAGGTTGTTGGAAAGTAGGCAATATGCTACTAAAGCATGCTGAATTGTGGTTTCCTATCCGTGTGGGGAGCAGAACTGTTATACAAACACATGTTGATGTCTGGATATGCCACAGTTTTTCAAACCCTAACCCTAGCCTCAGTTTGCTAACCCTAACCCTAATTTGGGGCCTTAGGGTGAATCAACAGGTTGTTGGAAAGTAGGCAATATGCTACTAAAGCATGCTGAATTGTGGTTTCCTATCCGTGTGGGGAGCAGAACTGTTATAAAAACACATGTTGATGTCTGGATATGCCACAGTTTCTCAAACCCTAACCCTAGCCTCAGTTTGCTAACCCTAACCCTAATTTGGGGCCTTAGGGTGAATCAACAGGTTGTTGGAAAGTAGGCAATATGCTACTAAAGCATGCTGAATTGTGGTTTCCTATCCGTGTGGGGAGCAGAACTGTTATAAAAACACATGTTGATGTCTGGATATGCCACAGTTTTTCAAACCCTAACCCTAGCCTCAGTTTGCTAACCCTAACCCTAATTTGGGGCCTTAGGGTGAATCAACAGGTTGTTGGAAAGTAGGCAATATGCTACTAAAGCATGCTGAATTGTGGTTTCCTATCCGTGTGGGGAGCAGAACTGTTATAAAAACACATGTTGATGTCTGGATATGCCACAGTTTCTCAAACCCTAACCCTAGCCTCAGTTTGCTAACCCTAACCCTAATTTGGGGCCTTAGGGTGAATCAACAGGTTGTTGGAAAGTAGGCAATATGCTACTAAAGCATGCTGAATTGTGGTTTCCTATCCGTGTGGGGAGCAGAACTGTTATAAAAACACATGTTGATGTCTGGATATGCCACAGTTTTTCAAACCCTAACCCTAGCCTCAGTTTGCTAACCCTAACCCTAATTTGGGGCCTTAGGGTGAATCAACAGGTTGTTGGAAAGTAGGCAATATGCTACTAAAGCATGCTGAATTGTGGTTTCCTATCCGTGTGGGGAGCAGAACTGTTATAAAAACACATGTTGAAGTCTGGATATGCCACAGTTTTTCAAACCCTAACCCTAGCCTCAGTTTGCTAACCCTAACCCTAATTTGGGGCCTTAGGGTGAATCAACAGGTTGTTGGAAAGTAGGCAATATGCTACTAAAGCATGCTGAATTGTGGTTTCCTATCCGTGTGGGGAGCAGAACTGTTATAAAAACACATGTTGAAGTCTGGATATGCCACAGTTTTTCAAACCCTAACCCTAGCCTCAGTTTGCTAACCCTAACCCTAATTTGGGGCCTTAGGGTGAATCAACAGGTTGTTGGAAAGTAGGCAATATGCTACTAAAGCATGCTGAATTGTGGTTTCTTATCCGTGTGGGGAGCAGACCTGTTATAAAAACACATGTTGATGTCTGGATATGCCACAGTTTCTCAAACCCTAACCCTAGCCTCAGTTTGCTAACCCTAACCCTAATTTGGGGCCTTAGGGTGAATCAACAGGTTGTTGGAAAGTAGGCAATATGCTACTAAAGCATGCTAAATTGTGGTTTCCTATCCGTGTGGGGAGCAGAACTGTTATAAAAACACATGTTGATGTCTGGATATGCCACAGTTTCTCAAACCCTAACCCTAGCCTCAGTTTGCTAACCCTAACCCTAATTTGGGGCCTTAGGGTGAATCAACAGGTTGTTGGAAAGTAGGCAATATGCTACTAAAGCATGCTAAATTGTGGTTTCCTATCCGTGTGGGGAGCAGAACTGTTATAAAAACACATGTTGAAGTCTGGATATGCCACAGTTTTTCAAACCCTAACCCTAGCCTCAGTTTGCTAACCCTAACCCTAATTTGGGGCCTTAGGGTGAATCAACTGGTTGTTGGAAAGTAGGCAATATGCTACTAAAGAATGCTGAATTGTGGTTTCTTATCCGTGTGGGGAGCAGAACTGTTTTAAAAACACATGTTGATGTCTGGATATGCCACAGTTTTTCAAACCCTAACCCTAGCCTCAGTTTGCTAACCCTAACCCTAATTTGGGGCCTTAGGGTGAATCAACAGGTTGTTGGAAAGTAGGCAATATGCTACTAAAGCATGCTGAATTGTGGTTTCCTATCCGTGTGGGGAGCAGAACTGTTATAAAAACACATGTTGATGTCTGGATATGCCACAGTTTTTCAAACCCTAACCCTAGCCTCAGTTTGCTAACCCTAACCCTAATTTGGGGCCTTAGGGTGAATCAACAGGTTGTTGGAAAGTAGGCAATATGCTACTAAAGCATGCTGAATTGTGGTTTCTTATCCGTGTGGGGAGCAGACCTGTTATAAAAACACATGTTGATGTCTGGATATGCCACAGTTTCTCAAACCCTAACCCTAGCCTCAGTTTGCTAACATTAACCCTAATTTGGGGCCTTAGGGTGAATCAACAGGTTGTTGGAAAGTAGGCAATATGCTACTAAAGCATGCTGAATTGTGGTTTCCTATCCGTGTGGGGAGCAGAACTGTTATAAAAACACATGTTGATGTCTGGATATGCCACAGTTTTTCAAACCCTAACCCTAGCCTCAGTTTGCTAACCCTAACCCTAATTTGGGGCCTTAGGGTGAATCAACAGGTTGTTGGAAAGTAGGCAATATGCTACTAAAGCATGCTGAATTGTGGTTTCCTGTCCGTGTGGGGAGCAGAACTGTTATAAAAACACATGTTGATGTCTGGATATGCCACAGTTTTTCAAACCCTAACCCTAGCCTCAGTTTGCTAACCCTAACCCTAATTTGGGGCCTTAGGGTGAATCAACAGGTTGTTGGAAAGTAGGCAATATGCTACTAAAGCATGCTGAATTGTGGTTTCCTATCCGTGTGGGGAGCAGAACTGTTATAAAAACACATGTTGATGTCTGGATATGCCACAGTTTTTCAAACCCTAACCCTAGCCTCAGTTTGCTAACCCTAATTTGGGGCCTTAGGGTGAATCAACAGGTTGTTGGAAAGTAGGCAATATGCTACTAAAGCATGCTGAATTGTGGTTTCCTATCCGTGTGGGGAGCAGAACTGTTATAAAAACACATGTTGATGTCTGGATATGCCACAGTTTTTCAAACCCTAACCCTAGCCTCAGTTTGCTAACCCTAATTTGGGGCCTTAGGGTGAATCAACAGGTTGTTGGAAAGTAGGCAATATGCTACTAAAGCATGCTGAATTGTGGTTTCCTATCCGTGTGGGGAGCAGAACTGTTATAAAAACACATGTTGATGTCTGGATATGCCACAGTTTTTCAAACCCTAACCCTAGCCTCAGTTTGCTAACCCTAACCCTAATTTGGGGCCTTAGGGTGAATCAACAGGTTGTTGGAAAGTAGGCAATATGCTACTAAAGCATGCTGAATTGTGGTTTCCTATCCGTGTGGGGAGCAGAACTGTTATAAAAACACATGTTGATGTCTGGATATGCCACAGTTTTTCAAACCCTAACCCTAGCCTCAGTTTGCTAACCCTAATTTGGGGCCTTAGGGTGAATCAACAGGTTGTTGGAAAGTAGGCAATATGCTACTAAAGCATGCTGAATTGTGGTTTCCTATCCGTGTGGGGAGCAGAACTGTTATAAAAACACATGTTGATGTCTGGATATGCCACAGTTTTTCAAACCCTAACCCTAGCCTCAGTTTGCTAACCCTAACCCTAATTTGGGGCCTTAGGGTGAATCAACAGGTTGTTGGAAAGTAGGCAATATGCTACTAAAGCATGCTGAATTGTGGTTTCCTATCCGTGTGGGGAGCAGAACTGTTATAAAAACACATGTTGATGTCTGGATATGCCACAGTTTTTCAAACCCTAACCCTAGCCTCAGTTTGCTAACCCTAACCCTAATTTGGGGCCTTAGGGTGAATCAACAGGTTGTTGGAAAGTAGGCAATATGCTACTAAAGCATGCTGAATTGTGGTTTCCTATCCGTGTGGGGAGCAGAACTGTTATAAAAACACATGTTGATGTCTGGATATGCCACAGTTTTTCAAACCCTAACCCTAGCCTCAGTTTGCTAACCCTAACCCTAATTTGGGGCCTTAGGGTGAATCAACAGGTTGTTGGAAAGTAGGCAATATGCTACTAAAGCATGCTGAATTGTGGTTTCCTATCCGTGTGGGGAGTAGAACTGTTATAAAAACACATGTTGATGTCTGGATATGCCACAGTTTTTCAAACCCTAACCCTAGCCTCAGTTTGCTAACCCTAACCCTAATTCGGGGCCTTAGGGTGAATCAACAGGTTGTTGGAAAGTTTGCAATATGCTACTAAAGCATGCTGAATTGTGGTTTCCTATCCGTGTGGGGAGCAGAACTGTTATAAAAACACATGTTGAAGTCTGGATATGCCACAGTTTTTCAAACCCTAACCCTAGCCTCAGTTTGCTAACCCTAACCCTAATTTGGGGCCTTAGGGTGAATCAACAGGTTGTTGGAAAGTAGGCAATATGCTACTAAAGCATGCTGAATTGTGGTTTCCTATCCGTGTGGGGAGCAGAACTGTTATAAAAACACATGTTGATGTCTGGATATGCCACAGTTTCTCAAACCCTAACCCTAGCCTCAGTTTGCTAACCCTAACCCTAATTTGGGGCCTTAGGGTGAATCAACAGGTTGTTGGAAAGTAGGCAATATGCTACTAAAGCATGCTGAATTGTGGTTTCCTATCCGTGTGGGGAGCAGAACTGTTATAAAAACACATGTTGATGTCTGGATATGCCACAGTTTTTCAAACCCTAACCCTAGCCTCAGTTTGCTAACCCTAACCCTAATTTGGGGCCTTAGGGTGAATCAACAGGTTGTTGGAAAGTAGGCAATATGCTACTAAAGCATGCTGAATTGTGGTTTCCTATCCGTGTGGGGAGCAGAACTGTTATACAAACACATGTTGATGTCTGGATATGCCACAGTTTTTCAAACCCTAACCCTAGCCTCAGTTTGCTAACCCTAACCCTAATTTGGGGCCTTAGGGTGAATCAACAGGTTGTTGGAAAGTAGGCAATATGCTACTAAAGCATGCTGAATTGTGGTTTCCTATCCGTGTGGGGAGCAGAACTGTTATAAAAACACATGTTGATGTCTGGATATGCCACAGTTTCTCAAACCCTAACCCTAGCCTCAGTTTGCTAACCCTAACCCTAATTTGGGGCCTTAGGGTGAATCAACAGGTTGTTGGAAAGTAGGCAATATGCTACTAAAGCATGCTGAATTGTGGTTTCCTATCCGTGTGGGGAGCAGAACTGTTATAAAAACACATGTTGATGTCTGGATATGCCACAGTTTTTCAAACCCTAACCCTAGCCTCAGTTTGCTAACCCTAACCCTAATTTGGGGCCTTAGGGTGAATCAACAGGTTGTTGGAAAGTAGGCAATATGCTACTAAAGCATGCTGAATTGTGGTTTCCTATCCGTGTGGGGAGTAGAACTGTTATAAAAACACATGTTGATGTCTGGATATGCCACAGTTTTTCAAACCCTAACCCTAGCCTCAGTTTGCTAACCCTAACCCTAATTCGGGGCCTGAGGGTGAATCAACAGGTTGTTGGAAAGTTTGCAATATGCTACTAAAGCATGCTGAATTGTGGTTTCCTATCCGTGTGGGGAGCAGAACTGTTATAAAAACACATGTTGAAGTCTGGATATGCCACAGTTTTTCAAACCCTAACCCTAGCCTCAGTTTGCTAACCCTAACCCTAATTTGGGGCCTTAGGGTGAATCAACAGGTTGTTGGAAAGTAGGCAATATGCTACTAAAGCATGCTGAATTGTGGTTTCCTATCCGTGTGGGGAGCAGAACTGTTATACAAACACATGTTGATGTCTGGATATGCCACAGTTTTTCAAACCCTAACCCTAGCCTCAGTTTGCTAACCCTAACCCTAATTTGGGGCCTTAGGGTGAATCAACAGGTTGTTGGAAAGTAGGCAATATGCTACTAAAGCATGCTGAATTGTGGTTTCCTATCCGTGTGGGGAGCAGAACTGTTATAAAAACACATGTTGATGTCTGGATATGCCACAGTTTTTCAAACCCTAACCCTAGCCTCAGTTTGCTAACCCTAACCCTAATTTGGGGCCTTAGGGTGAATCAACAGGTTGTTGGAAAGTAGGCAATATGCTACTAAAGCATGCTGAATTGTGGTTTCCTATCCGTGTGGGGAGCAGAACTGTTATAAAAACACATGTTGATGTCTGGATATGCCACAGTTTTTCAAACCCTAACCCTAGCCTCAGTTTGCTAACCCTAATTTGGGGCCTTAGGGTGAATCAACAGGTTGTTGGAAAGTAGGCAATATGCTACTAAAGCATGCTGAATTGTGGTTTCCTATCCGTGTGGGGAGCAGAACTGTTATAAAAACACATGTTGATGTCTGGATATGCCACAGTTTTTCAAACCCTAACCCTAGCCTCAGTTTGCTAACCCTAACCCTAATTTGGGGCCTTAGGGTGAATCAACAGGTTGTTGGAAAGTAGGCAATATGCTACTAAAGCATGCTGAATTGTGGTTTCCTATCCGTGTGGGGAGCAGAACTGTTATAAAAACACATGTTGATGTCTGGATATGCCACAGTTTTTCAAACCCTAACCCTAGCCTCAGTTTGCTAACCCTAACCCTAATTTGGGGCCTTAGGGTGAATCAACAGGTTGTTGGAAAGTAGGCAATATGCTACTAAAGCATGCTGAATTGTGGTTTCCTATCCGTGTGGGGAGCAGAACTGTTATAAAAACACATGTTGATGTCTGGATATGCCACAGTTTTTCAAACCCTAACCCTAGCCTCAGTTTGCTAACCCTAACCCTAATTTGGGGCCTTAGGGTGAATCAACAGGTTGTTGGAAAGTAGGCAATATGCTACTAAAGCATGCTGAATTGTGGTTTCCTATCCGTGTGGGGAGCAGAACTGTTATAAAAACACATGTTGATGTCTGGATATGCCACAGTTTTTCAAACCCTAACCCTAGCCTCAGTTTGCTAACCCTAACCCTAATTTGGGGCCTTAGGGTGAATCAACAGGTTGTTGGAAAGTAGGCAATATGCTACTAAAGCATGCTGAATTGTGGTTTCTTATCCGTGTGGGGAGCAGACCTGTTATAAAAACACATGTTGATGTCTGGATATGCCACAGTTTCTCAAACCCTAACCCTAGCCTCAGTTTGCTAACCCTAACCCTAATTTGGGGCCTTAGGGTGAATCAACAGGTTGTTGGAAAGTAGGCAATATGCTACTAAAGCATGCTGAATTGTGGTTTCCTATCCGTGTGGGGAGCAGAACTGTTATAAAAACACATGTTGATGTCTGGATATGCCACAGTTTTTCAAACCCTAACCCTAGCCTCAGTTTGCTAACCCTAACCCTAATTTGGGGCCTTAGGGTGAATCAACAGGTTGTTGGAAAGTAGGCAATATGCTACTAAAGCATGCTGAATTGTGGTTTCCTATCCGTGTGGGGAGCAGAACTGTTATAAAAACACATGTTGATGTCTGGATATGCCACAGTTTTTCAAACCCTAACCCTAGCCTCAGTTTGCTAACCCTAACCCTAATTTGGGGCCTTAGGGTGAATCAACAGGTTGTTGGAAAGTAGGCAATATGCTACTAAAGCATGCTGAATTGTGGTTTCCTATCCGTGTGGGGAGCAGAACTGTTATAAAAACACATGTTGATGTCTGGATATGCCACAGTTTTTCAAACCCTAACCCTAGCCTCAGTTTGCTAACCCTAATTTGGGGCCTTAGGGTGAATCAACAGGTTGTTGGAAAGTAGGCAATATGCTACTAAAGCATGCTGAATTGTGGTTTCCTATCCGTGTGGGGAGCAGAACTGTTATAAAAACACATGTTGATGTCTGGATATGCCACAGTTTTTCAAACCCTAACCCTAGCCTCAGTTTGCTAACCCTAATTTGGGGCCTTAGGGTGAATCAACAGGTTGTTGGAAAGTAGGCAATATGCTACTAAAGCATGCTGAATTGTGGTTTCCTATCCGTGTGGGGAGCAGAACTGTTATAAAAACACATGTTGAAGTCTGGATATGCCACAGTTTTTCAAACCCTAACCCTAGCCTCAGTTTGCTAACCCTAACCCTAATTTGGGGCCTTAGGGTGAATCAACAGGTTGTTGGAAAGTAGGCAATATGCTACTAAAGCATGCAGAATTGTGGTTTCCTATCCGTGTGGGGAGCAGAACTGTTATAAAAACACATGTTGATGTCTGGATATGCCACAGTTTTTCAAACCCTAACCCTAGCCTCAGTTTGCTAACCCTAACCCTAATTTGGGGCCTTAGGGTGAATCAACAGGTTGTTGGAAAGTAGGCAATATGCTACTAAAGCATGCTGAATTGTGGTTTCCTATCCGTGTGGGGAGCAGAACTGTAATAAAAACACATGTTGAAGTCTGGATATGCCACAGTTTTTCAAACCCTAACCCTAGCCTCAGTTTGCTAACCCTAACCCTAATTTGGGGCCTTAGGGTGAATCAACAGGTTGTTGGAAAGTAGGCAATATGCTACTAAAGCATGCTGAATTGTGGTTTCTTATCCGTGTGGGGAGCAGACCTGTTATAAAAACACATGTTGATGTCTGGATATGCCACAGTTTCTCAAACCCTAACCCTAGCCTCAGTTTGCTAACCCTAACCCTAATTTGGGGCCTTAGGGTGAATCAACAGGTTGTTGGAAAGTAGGCAATATGCTACTAAAGCATGCTAAATTGTGGTTTTCCTATCCGTGTGGGGAGCAGAACTGTTATAAAAACACATGTTGATGTCTGGATATGCCACAGTTTCTCAAACCCTAACCCTAGCCTCAGTTTGCTAACCCTAACCCTAATTTGGGGCCTTAGGGTGAATCAACAGGTTGTTGGAAAGTAGGCAATATGCTACTAAAGCATGCTAAATTGTGGTTTCCTATCCGTGTGGGGAGCAGAACTGTTATAAAAAACACATGTTGAAGTCTGGATATGCCACAGTTTTTCAAACCCTAACCCTAGCCTCAGTTTGCTAACCCTAACCCTAATTTGGGGCCTTAGGGTGAATCAACAGGTTGTTGGAAAGTAGGCAATATGCTACTAAAGCATGCTGAATTGTGGTTTCCTATCCGTGTGGGGAGCAGAACTGTTATAAAAACACATGTTGATGTCTGGATATGCCACAGTTTTTCAAACCCTAACCCTAGCCTCAGTTTGCTAACCCTAACCCTAATTTGGGGCCTTAGGGTGAATCAACAGGTTGTTGGAAAGTAGGCAATATGCTACTAAAGCATGCTGAATTGTGGTTTCCTATCCGTGTGGGGAGCAGAACTGTTATAAAAACACATGTTGATGTCTGGATATGCCACAGTTTTTCAAACCCTAACCCTAGCCTCAGTTTGTTAACCCTAACCCTAATTTGGGGCCTTAGGGTGAATCAACAGGTTGTTGGAAAGTAGGCAATATGCTACTAAAGCATGCTGAATTGTGGTTTCCTATCCGTGTGGGGAGCAGAACTGTTATAAAAACACATGTTGATGTCTGGATATGCCACAGTTTTTCAAACCCTAACCCTAGCCTCAGTTTGCTAACCCTAACCCTAATTTGGGGCCTTAGGGTGAATCAACAGGTTGTTGGAAAGTAGGCAATATGCTACTAAAGCATGCTGAATTGTGGTTTCCTATCCGTGTGGGGAGCAGAACTGTTATAAAAACACATGTTGATGTCTGGATATGCCACAGTTTTTCAAACCCTAACCCTAGCCTCAGTTTGCTAACCCTAACCCTAATTTGGGGCCTTAGGGTGAATCAACAGGTTGTTGGAAAGTAGGCAATATGCTACTAAAGCATGCTGAATTGTGGTTTCCTATCCGTGTGGGGAGCAGAACTGTTATAAAAACACATGTTGATGTCTGGATATGCCACAGTTTTTCAAACCCTAACCCTAGCCTCAGTTTGCTAACCCTAACCCTAATTTGGGGCCTTAGGGTGAATCAACAGGTTGTTGGAAAGTAGGCAATATGCTACTAAAGCATGCTGAATTGTGGTTTCCTATCCGTGTGGGAGCAGAACTGTTATAAAAACACATGTTGATGTCTGGATATGCCACAGTTTTTCAAACCCTAACCCTAGCCTCAGTTTGCTAACCCTAATTTGGGGCCTTAGGGTGAATCAACAGGTTGTTGGAAAGTAGGCAATATGCTACTAAAGCATGCTGAATTGTGGTTTCCTATCCGTGTGGGGAGCAGAACTGTTATAAAAACACATGTTGATGTCTGGATATGCCACAGTTTTTCAAACCCTAACCCTAGCCTCAGTTTGCTAACCCTAACCCTAATTTGGGGCCTTAGGGTGAATCAACAGGTTGTTGGAAAGTAGGCATATGCTACTAAAGCATGCTGAATTGTGGTTTCCTATCCGTGTGGGGAGCAGAACTGTTATAAAAACACATGTTGATGTCTGGATATGCCACAGTTTTTCAAACCCTAACCCTAGCCTCAGTTTGCTAACCCTAACCCTAATTTGGGGCCTTAGGGTGAATCAACAGGTTGTTGGAAAGTAGGCAATATGCTACTAAAGCATGCTGAATTGTGGTTTCCTATCCGTGTGGGGAGCAGAACTGTTATAAAAACACATGTTGATGTCTGGATATGCCACAGTTTTTCAAACCCTAACCCTAGCCTCAGTTTGCTAACCCTAATTTGGGGCCTTAGGGTGAATCAACAGGTTGTTGGAAAGTAGGCAATATGCTACTAAAGCATGCTGAATTGTGGTTTCCTATCCGTGTGGGGAGCAGAACTGTTATAAAACACATGTTGATGTCTGGATATGCCACAGTTTTTCCAAACCCTAACCCTAGCCTCAGTTTGCTAACCCTAACCCTAATTTGGGGCCTTAGGGTGAATCAACAGGTTGTTGGAAAGTAGGCAATATGCTACTAAAGCATGCTGAATTGTGGTTTCCTATCCGTGTGGGGAGCAGAACTGTTATAAAACACATGTTGATGTCTGGATATGCCACAGTTTTTCAAACCCTAACCCTAGCCTCAGTTTGCTAACCCTAACCCTAATTTGGGGCCTTAGGGTGAATCAACAGGTTGTTGGAAAGTAGGCAATATGCTACTAAAGCATGCTGAATTGTGGTTTCCTATCCGTGTGGGGAGCAGAACTGTTATAAAAACACATGTTGATGTCTGGATATGCCACAGTTTTTCAAACCCTAACCCTAGCCTCAGTTTGCTAACCCTAACCCTAATTTGGGGCCTTAGGGTGAATCAACAGGTTGTTGGAAAGTAGGCAATATGCTACTAAAGCATGCTGAATTGTGGTTTCCTATCCGTGTGGGGAGCAGAACTGTTATAAAAACACATGTTGATGTCTGGATATGCCACAGTTTTTCAAACCCTAACCCTAGCCTCAGTTTGCTAACCCTAATTTGGGGCCTTAGGGTGAATCAACAGGTTGTTGGAAAAGTAGGCAATATGCTACTAAAGCATGCTGAATTGTGGTTTCCTATCCGTGTGGGGAGCAGAACTGTTATAAAAACACATGTTGATGTCTGGATATGCCACAGTTTTTCAAACCCTAACCCTAGCCTCAGTTTGCTAACCCTAATTTGGGGCCTTAGGGTGAATCAACAGGTTGTTGGAAAGTAGGCAATATGCTACTAAAGCATGCTGAATTGTGGTTTCTTATCCGTGTGGGGAGCAGACCTGTTATAAAAACACATGTTGATGTCTGGATATGCCACAGTTTCTCAAACCCTAACCCTAGCCTCAGTTTGCTAACCCTAACCCTAATTTGGGGCCTTAGGGTGAATCAACAGGTTGTTGGAAAGTAGGCAATATGCTACTAAAGCATGCTAAATTGTGGTTTCCTATCCGTGTGGGGAGCAGAACTGTTATAAAAACACATGTTGATGTCTGGATATGCCACAGTTTCTCAAACCCTAACCCTAGCCTCAGTTTGCTAACCCTAACCCTAATTTGGGGGCCTTAGGGTGAATCAACAGGTTGTTGGAAAGTAGGCAATATGCTACTAAAGCATGCTAAATTGTGGTTTCCTATCCGTGTGGGGAGCAGAACTGTTATAAAAACACATGTTGAAGTCTGGATATGCCACAGTTTTTCAAACCCTAACCCTAACCTCAGTTTGCTAACCCTAACCCTAATTTGGGGCCTTAGGGTGAATCAACAGGTTGTTGGAAAGTAGGCAATATGCTACTAAAGCATGCTGAATTGTGGTTTCCTATCCGTGTGGGGAGCAGAACTGTTATAAAAACACATGTTGATGTCTGGATATGCCACAGTTTTTCAAACCCTAACCCTAGCCTCAGTTTGCTAACCCTAACCCTAATTTGGGGCCTTAGGGTGAATCAACAGGTTGTTGGAAAGTAGGCAATATGCTACTAAAGCATGCTGAATTGTGGTTTCCTATCCGTGTGGGGAGCAGAACTGTTATAAAAACACATGTTGATGTCTGGATATGCCACAGTTTTTCAAACCCTAACCCTAGCCTCAGTTTGCTAACCCTTAATTTGGGGCCTTAGGGTGAATCAACAGGTTGTTGGAAAGTAGGCAATATGCTACTAAAGCATGCTGAATTGTGGTTTCCTATCCGTGTGGGGAGCAGAACTGTTATAAAAACACATGTTGATGTCTGGATATGCCACAGTTTTTCAAACCCTAACCCTAGCCTCAGTTTGCTAACCCTAATTTGGGGCCTTAGGGTGAATCAACAGGTTGTTGGAAAGTAGGCAATATGCTACTAAAGCATGCTGAATTGTGGTTTCCTATCCGTGTGGGAGCAGAACTGTTATAAAAACACATGTTGATGTCTGGATATGCCACAGTTTTCAAACCCTAACCCTAGCCTCAGTTTGCTAACCCTAACCCTAATTTGGGGCCTTAGGGTGAATCAACAGGTTGTTGGAAAGTAGGCAATATGCTTCAAAAGCATGCTGAATTGTGGTTTCCTATCCGTGTGGGGAGCAGAACTGTTATAAAAACACATGTTGATGTCTGGATATGCCACAGTTTTTCAAACCCTAACCCTAGCCTCAGTTTGCTAACCCTAATTTGGGGCCTTAGGGTGAATCAACAGGTTGTTGGAAAGTAGGCAATATGCTACTAAAGCATGCTGAATTGTGGTTTCCTATCCGTGTGGGGAGCAGAACTGTTATAAAAACACATGTTGATGTCTGGATATGCCACAGTTTTTCAAACCCTAACCCTAGCCTCAGTTTGCTAACCCTAACCCTAATTTGGGGCCTTAGGGTGAATCAACAGGTTGTTGGAAAGTAGGCAATATGCTACTAAAGCATGCTGAATTGTGGTTTCCTATCCGTGTGGGGAGCAGAACTGTTATAAAAACACATGTTGATGTCTGGATATGCCACAGTTTTTCAAACCCTAACCCTAGCCTCAGTTTGCTAACCCTAATTTGGGGCCTTAGGTGAATCAACAGGTTGTTGGAAAGTAGGCAATATGCTACTAAAGCATGCTGAATTGTGGTTTCCTATCCGTGTGGGGAGCAGAACTGTTATAAAAACACATGTTGATGTCTGGATATGCCACAGTTTTCAAACCCTAACCCTAGCCTCAGTTTGCTAACCCTAACCCTAATTTGGGGCCTTAGGGTGAATCAACAGGTTGTTGGAAAGTAGGCAATATGCTACTAAAGCATGCTGAATTGTGGTTTCCTATCCGTGTGGGGAGCAGAACTGTTATAAAAACACATGTTGATGTCTGGATATGCCACAGTTTTTCAAACCCTAACCCTAGCCTCAGTTTGCTAACCCTAATTTGGGGCCTTAGGGTGAATCAACAGGTTGTTGGAAAGTAGGCAATATGCTACTAAAGCATGCTGAATTGTGGTTTCCTATCCGTGTGGGGAGCAGAACTGTTATAAAAACACATGTTGATGTCTGGATATGCCACAGTTTTTCAAACCCTAACCCTAGCCTCAGTTTGCTAACCCTAACCCTAATTTGGGGCCTTAGGGTGAATCAACAGGTTGTTGGAAAGTAGCCAATATGCTACTAAAGCATGCTGAATTGTGGTTTCCTATCCGTGTGGGGAGCAGAACTGTTATAAAAACACATGTTGATGTCTGGATATGCCACAGTTTTTCAAACCCTAACCCTAGCCTTCAGTTTGCTTAACCCTAATTTTGGGCCTTAGGGTGAATCAACAGGTTGTTGGAAAGTAGGCAATATGCTACTAAAGCATGCTGAATTGTGGTTTCCTATCCGTGTGGGGAGCAGAACTGTTATAAAAACACATGTTGATGTCTGGATATGCCACAGTTTTCAAACCCTAACCCTAGCCTCAGTTTGCTAACCCTAATTTGGGGCCTTAGGGTGAATCAACAGGTTGTTGGAAAGTAGGCAATATGCTACTAAAGCATGCTGAATTGTGGTTTCCTATCCGTGTGGGGAGCAGAACTGTTATAAAAACACATGTTGATGTCTGGATATGCCACAGTTTTTCAAACCCTAACCCTAGCCTCAGTTTGCTAACCCTAACCCTAATTTGGGGCCTTAGGGTGAATCAACAGGTTGTTGGAAAGTAGGCAATATGCTACTAAAGCATGCTGAATTGTGGTTTCCTATCCGTGTGGGGAGCAGAACTGTTATAAAAACACATGTTGATGTCTGGATATGCCACAGTTTTTCAAACCCTAACCCTAGCCTCAGTTTGCTAACCCTAATTTGGGGCCTTAGGGTGAATCAACAGGTTGTTGGAAAGTAGGCAATATGCTACTAAAGCATGCTGAATTGTGGTTTCCTATCCGTGTGGGGAGCAGAACTGTTATAAAAACACATGTTGATGTCTGGATATGCCACAGTTTTTCAAACCCTAACCCTAGCCTCAGTTTGCTAACCCTAATTTGGGGCCTTAGGGTGAATCAACAGGTTGTTGGAAAGTAGGCAATATGCTACTAAAGCATGCTGAATTGTGGTTTCCTATCCGTGTGGGGAGCAGAACTGTTATAAAAACACATGTTGATGTCTGGATATGCCACAGTTTTTCAAACCCTAACCCTAGCCTCAGTTTGCTAACCCTAATTTGGGGCCTTAGGGTGAATCAGCAGGTTGTTGGAAAGTAGGCAATATGCTACTAAAGCATGCTGAATTGTGGTTTCCTATCCGTGTGGGGAGCAGAACTGTTATAAAAACACATGTTGATGTCTGGATATGCCACAGTTTTTCAAACCCTAACCCTAGCCTCAGTTTGCTAACCCTAACCCTAATTTGGGGCCTTAGGGTGAATCAACAGGTTGTTGGAAAGTAGGCAATATGCTACTAAAGCATGCTGAATTGTGGTTTCCTATCCGTGTGGGGAGCAGAACTGTTATAAAAACACATGTTGATGTCTGGATATGCCACAGTTTTTCAAACCCTAACCCTAGCCTCAGTTTGCTAACCCTAACCCTAATTTGGGGCCTTAGGGTGAATCAACAGGTTGTTGGAAAGTAGGCAATATGCTACTAAAGCATGCTGAATTGTGGTTTCCTATCCGTGTGGGGAGCAGAACTGTTATAAAAACACATGTTGATGTCTGGATATGCCACAGTTTTCAAACCCTAACCCTAGCCTCAGTTTGCTAACCCTAACCCTAATTTGGGGCCTTAGGGTGAATCAACAGGTTGTTGGAAAGTAGGCAATATGCTACTAAAGCATGCTAAATTGTGGTTTCCTATCCGTGTGGGGAGCAGAACTGTTATAAAAACACATGTTGATGTCTGGATATGCCACAGTTTCTCAAACCCTAACCCTAGCCTCAGTTTGCTAACCCTAACCCTAATTTGGGGCCTTAGGGTGAATCAACAGGTTGTTGGAAAGTAGGCAATATGCTACTAAAGCATGCTAAATTGTGGTTTCCTATCCGTGTGGGGAGCAGAACTGTTATAAAAACACATGTTGAAGTCTGGATATGCCACAGTTTTTCAAACCCTAACCATAACCTCAGTTTGCTAACCCTAACCCTAATTTGGGGCCTTAGGGTGAATCAACAGGTTGTTGGAAAGTAGGCAATATGCTACTAAAGCATGCCTGAAATTGTGGTTTCCTATCCGTGTGGGGAGCAGAACTGTTATAAAAACACATGTTGAAGTCTGGATATGCCACAGTTTTTCAAACCCTAACCCTAGCCTCAGTTTGCTAACCCTAACCCTAATTTGGGGCCTTAGGGTGAATCAACAGGTTGTTGGAAAGTAGGCAATATGCTACTAAAGCATGCTGAATTGTGGTTTCCTATCCGTGTGGGGAGCAGAACTGTTATAAAAACACATGTTGATGTCTGGATATGCCACAGTTTTTCAAACCCTAACCCTAGCCTCAGTTTGCTAACCCTAACCCTAATTTGGGGCCTTAGGGTGAATCAACAGGTTGTTGGAAAGTAGGCAATATGCTACTAAAGCATGCTGAATTGTGGTTTCCTATCCGTGTGGGGAGCAGAACTGTTATAAAACACATGTGATGTCTGGATATGCCACAGTTTTTCAAACCCTAACCCTAGCCTCAGTTTGCTAACCCTAACCCTAATTTGGGGCCTTAGGGTGAATCAACAGGTTGTTGGAAAGTAGGCAATATGCTACTAAAGCATGCTGAATTGTGGTTTCCTATCCGTGTGGGGAGCAGAACTGTTATAAAAACACATGTTGATGTCTGGATATGCCACAGTTTTTCAAACCCTAACCCTAGCCTCAGTTTGCTAACCCTAATTTGGGGCCTTAGGGTGAATCAACAGGTTGTTGGAAAGTAGGCAATATGCTACTAAAGCATGCTGAATTGTGGTTTCCTATCCGTGTGGGGAGCAGAACTGTTATAAAAACACATGTTGATGTCTGGATATGCCACAGTTTTTCAAACCCTAACCCTAGCCTCAGTTTGCTAACCCTAATTTGGGGCCTTAGGGTGAATCAACAGGTTGTTGGAAAGTAGGCAATATGCTACTAAAGCATGCTGAATTGTGGTTTCCTTATCCGTGTGGGGAGCAGAACTGTTATAAAAACACATGTTGATGTCTGGATATGCCACAGTTTCTCAAACCCTAACCCTAGCCTCAGTTTGCTAACCCTAATTTGGGGCCTTAGGGTGAATCAACAGGTTGTTGGAAAGTAGGCAATATGCTACTAAAGCATGCTGAATTGTGGTTTCCTATCCGTGTGGGGAGCAGAACTGTTATAAAAACACATGTTGATGTCTGGATATGCCACAGTTTCTCAAACCCTAACCCTAGCCTCAGTTTGCTAACCCTAACCCTAATTTGGGGCCTTAGGGTGAATCAACAGGTTGTTGGAAAGTAGGCAATATGCTACTAAAGCATGCTAAATTGTGGTTTCCTATCCGTGTGGGGAGCAGAACTGTTATAAAAAACACATGTTGATGTCTGGATATGCCACAGTTTCTCAAACCCTAACCCTAGCCTCAGTTTGCTAACCCTAACCCTAATTTGGGGCCTTAGGGTGAATCAACAGGTTGTTGGAAAGTAGGCAATATGCTACTAAAGCATGCTGAATTTGTGGTTTCCTATCCGTGTGGGGAGCAGAACTGTTATAAAAACACATGTTGATGTCTGGATATGCCACAGTTTTTCAAACCCTAACCCTAGCCTCAGTTTGCTAACCCTAACCCTAATTTGGGGCCTTAGGGTGAATCAACAGGTTGTTGGAAAGTAGGCAATATGCTACTAAAGCATGCTGAATTGTGGTTTCCTATCCGTGTGGGGAGCAGAACTGTTATAAAAACACATGTTGATGTCTGGATATGCCACAGTTTTTCAAACCCTAACCCTAGCCTCAGTTTGCTAACCCTAACCCTAATTTGGGGCCTTAGGGTGAATCAACAGGTTGTTGGAAAGTAGGCAATATGCTACTAAAGCATGCTGAATTGTGGTTTCCTATCCGTGTGGGGAGCAGAACTGTTATAAAAACACATGTTGATGTCTGGATATGCCACAGTTTTTCAAACCCTAACCCTAGCCTCAGTTTGCTAACCCTAATTTGGGCCTTAGGGTGAATCAACAGGTTGTTGGAAAGTAGGCAATATGCTACTAAAGCATGCTGAATTGTGGTTTCCTATCCGTGTGGGGAGCAGAACTGTTATAAAAACACATGTTGATGTCTGGATATGCCACAGTTTTTCAAACCCTAACCCTAGCCTCAGTTTGCTAACCCTTACCCTAATTTGGGGCCTTAGGGTGAATCAACAGGTTGTTGGAAAGTAGGCAATATGCTACTAAAGCATGCTGAATTGTGGTTTCCTATCCGTGTGGGGAGCAGAACTGTTATAAAAACACATGTTGATGTCTGGATATGCCACAGTTTTTCAAACCCTAACCCTAGCCTCAGTTTGCTAACCCTAACCCTAATTTGGGGCCTTAGGGTGAATCAACAGGTTGTTGGAAAGTAGGCAATATGCTACTAAAGCATGCTGAATTGTGGTTTCCTATCCGTGTGGGGAGCAGAACTGTTATAAAAACACATGTTGATGTCTGGATATGCCACAGTTTTTCAAACCCTAACCCTAGCCTCAGTTTGCTAACCCTAACCATTTGGGGCCTTAGGGTGAATCAACAGGTTGTTGGAAAGTAGGCAATATGCTACTAAAGCATGCTGAATTGTGGTTTCCTATCCGTGTGGGGAGCAGAACTGTTATAAAAACACATGTTGATGTCTGGATATGCCACAGTTTTTCAAACCCTAACCCTAGCCTCAGTTTGCTAACCCACCCTAATTTGGGGCCTTAGGGTGAATCAACAGGTTGTTGGAAAGTAGGCAATATGCTACTAAAGCATGCTGAATTGTGGTTTCCTATCCGTGTGGGGAGCAGAACTGTTATAAAAACACATGTTGATGTCTGGATATGCCACAGTTTTTCAAACCCTAACCCTAGCCTCAGTTTGCTAACCCTAATTTGGGGCCTTAGGGTGAATCAACAGGTTGTTGGAAAGTAGGCAATATGCTACTAAAGCATGCTGAATTGTGGTTTCCTATCCGTGTGGGGAGCAGAACTGTTATAAAAACACATGTTGATGTCTGGATATGCCACAGTTTTTCAAACCCTAACCCTAGCCTCAGTTTGCTAACCCTAACCCTAATTTGGGGCCTTAGGGTGAATCAACAGGTTGTTGGAAAGTAGGCAATATGCTACTAAAGCATGCTGAATTGTGGTTTCCTATCCGTGTGGGGAGCAGAACTGTTATAAAAACACATGTTGATGTCTGGATATGCCACAGTTTTTCAAACCCTAACCCTAGCCTCAGTTTGCTAACCCTAACCCTAAATTTGGGGCCTTAGGGTGAATCAACAGGTTGTTGGAAAGTAGGCAATATGCTACTAAAGCATGCTGAATTGTGGTTTCCTATCCGTGTGGGGAGCAGAACTGTTATAAAAACACATGTTGATGTCTGGATATGCCACAGTTTTCAACCCTAACCCTAGCCTCAGTTTGCTAACCCTAACCCTAATTTGGGGCCTTAGGGTGAATCAACAGGTTGTTGGAAAGTAGGCAATATGCTACTAAAGCATGCTGAATTGTGGTTTCCTATCCGTGTGGGGAGCAGAACTGTTATAAAAACACATGTTGATGTCTGGATATGCCACAGTTTTTCAACCCTAACCCTAGCCTCAGTTTGCTAACCCTAATTTTGGGGCCTTAGGGTGAATCAACAGGTTGTTGGAAAGTAGGCAATATGCTACTAAAGCATGCTGAATTGTGGTTTCCTATCCGTGTGGGGAGCAGAACTGTTATAAAAACACATGTTGATGTCTGGATATGCCACAGTTTTTCAAACCCTAACCCTAGCCTCAGTTTGCTACCTAACCCCTAATTTGGGGCCTTAGGGTGAATCAACAGGTTGTTGGAAAGTAGGCAATATGCTACTAAAGCATGCTGAATTGTGGTTTCCTATCCGTGTGGGGAGCAGAACTGTTATAAAAACACATGTTGATGTCTGGATATGCCACAGTTTTTCAAACCCTAACCCTAGCCTCAGTTTGCTAACCTAATTTGGGCCTTAGGGTGAATCAACAGGTTGTTGGAAAGTAGGCAATATGCTACTAAAGCATGCTGAATTGTGGTTTCCTATCCGTGTGGGGAGCAGAACTGTTATAAAAACACATGTTGATGTCTGGATATGCCACAGTTTTTCAAACCCTAACCCTAGCCTCAGTTTGCTAACCCTAATTTGGGGGCCTTAGGGTGAATCAACAGGTTGTTGGAAAGTAGGCAATATGCTACTAAAGCATGCTGAATTGTGGTTTCCTATCCGTGTGGGGAGCAGAACTGTTATAAAAACACATGTTGATGTCTGGATATGCCACAGTTTTCAAACCCTAACCCTAGCCTCAGTTTGCTAACCCTAATTTGGGGCCTTAGGGTGAATCAACAGGTTGTTGGAAAGTAGGCAATATGCTACTAAAGCATGCTGAATTGTGGTTTCCTATCCGTGTGGGGAGCAGAACTGTTATAAAAACACATGTTGATGTCTGGATATGCCACAGTTTTTCAAACCCTAACCCTAGCCTCAGTTTGCTAACCCTAATTTGGGGCCTTAGGGTGAATCAGCAGGTTGTTGGAAAGTAGGCAATATGCTACTAAAGCATGCTGAATTGTGGTTTCCTATCCGTGTGGGGAGCAGAACTGTTATAAAAACACATGTTGATGTCTGGATATGCCACAGTTTTTCAAACCCTAACCCTAGCCTCAGTTTGCTAACCCTAACCCTAATTTGGGCCTTAGGGTGAATCAACAGGTTGTTGGAAAGTAGGCAATATGCTACTAAAGCATGCTGAATTGTGGTTTCCTATCCGTGTGGGGAGCAGAACTGTTATAAAAACACATGTTGATGTCTGGATATGCCACAGTTTTCAAACCCTAACCCTAGCCTCAGTTTGCTAACCCTAACCCTAATTTGGGGCCTTAGGGTGAATCAACAGGTTGTTGGAAAGTAGGCAATATGCTACTAAAGCATGCTGAATTGTGGTTTCCTATCCGTGTGGGGAGCAGAACTGTTATAAAAACACATGTTGATGTCTGGATATGCCACAGTTTCTCAAACCCTAACCCTAGCCTCAGTTTGCTAACCCTAACCCTAATTTGGGGCCTTAGGGTGAATCAACAGGTTGTTGGAAAGTAGGCAATATGCTACTAAAGCATGCTAAATTGTGGTTTCCTATCCGTGTGGGGAGCAGAACTGTTATAAAAACACATGTTGATGTCTGGATATGCCACAGTTTTTCAAACCCTAACCATAACCTCAGTTTGCTAACCCTAACCCTAATTTGGGGCCTTAGGGTGAATCAACAGGTTGTTGGAAAGTAGGCAATATGCTACTAAAGCATGCTAAATTGTGGTTTCCTATCCGTGTGGGGAGCAGAACTGTTATAAAAACACATGTTGAAGTCTGGATATGCCACAGTTTTTCAAACCCTAACCATAACCTCAGTTTGCTAACCCTAACCCTAATTTGGGGCCTTAGGGTGAATCAACAGGTTGTTGGAAAGTAGGCAATATGCTACTAAAGCATGCTGAATTGTGGTTTCCTATCCGTGTGGGGAGCAGAACTGTTATAAAACACATGTTGATGTCTGGATATGCCACAGTTTTTCAAACCCTAACCCTAGCCTCAGTTTGCTAACCCTAACCCTAATTTGGGGCCTTAGGGTGAATCAACAGGTTGTTGGAAAGTAGGCAATATGCTACTAAAGCATGCTGAATTGTGGTTTCCTATCCGTGTGGGGAGCAGAACTGTTATAAAAACACATGTTGATGTCTGGATATGCCACAGTTTTTCAAACCCTAACCCTAGCCTCAGTTTGCTAACGGTCCTAACCCTAATTTGGGGCCTTAGGGTGAATCAACAGGTTGTTGGAAAGTAGGCAATATGCTACTAAAGCATGCTGAAATTGTGGTTTCCTATCCGTGTGGGGAGCAGAACTGTTATAAAAACACATGTTGAAGTCTGGATATGCCACAGTTTTTCAAACCCTAACCCTAACCTCAGTTTGCTAACCATACCCCTAATTTGGGGCCTTAGGGTGAATCAACAGGTTGTTGGAAAGTAGGCAATATGCTACTAAAGCATGCTAAATTGTGGTTTCCTATCCGTGTGGGGAGCAGAACTGTTATAAAAACACATGTTGATGTCTGGATATGCCACAGTTTTTCAAACCCTAACCCTAGCCTCAGTTTGCTAACCCTAACCCTAATTTGGGGCCTTAGGGTGAATCAACAGGTTGTTGGAAAGTAGGCAATATGCTACTAAAGCATGCTGAATTGTGGTTTCCTATCCGTGTGGGGAGCAGAACTGTTATAAAAACACATGTTGATGTCTGGATATGCCACAGTTTTTCAAACCCTAACCCTAGCCTCAGTTTGCTAACCCTAATTTGGGGCCTTAGGGTGAATCAACAGGTTGTTGGAAAGTAGGCAATATGCTACTAAAGCATGCTGAATTGTGGTTTCCTATCCGTGTGGGGAGCAGAACTGTTATAAAAACACATGTTGATGTCTGGATATGCCACAGTTTTTCAAACCCTAACCCTAGCCTCAGTTTGCTAACCCTAATTTGGGGCCTTAGGGTGAATCAACAGGTTGTTGGAAAGTAGGCAATATGCTACTAAAGCATGCTGAATTGTGGTTTCCTATCCGTGTGGGGAGCAGAACTGTTATAAAAACACATGTTGATGTCTGGATATGCCACAGTTTTTCAAACCCTAACCCTAGCCTCAGTTTGCTAACCCTAATTTGGGCCTTAGGGTGAATCAACAGGTTGTTGGAAAGTAGGCAATATGCTACTAAAGCATGCTGAATTGTGGTTTCCTATCCGTGTGGGGAGCAGAACTGTTATAAAAACACATGTTGATGTCTGGATATGCCACAGTTTTTCAAACCCTAACCCTAGCCTCAGTTTGCTAACCCTAACCCTAATTTGGGGCCTTAGGGTGAATCAACAGGTTGTTGGAAAGTAGGCAATATGCTACTAAAGCATGCTGAATTGTGGTTTCCTATCCGTGTGGGGAGCAGAACTGTTATAAAAACACATGTTGATGTCTGGATATGCCACAGTTTTTCAAACCCTAACCCTAGCCTCAGTTTGCTAACCAACTAATTTGGGGCCTTAGGGTGAATCAACAGGTTGTTGGAAAGTAGGCAATATGCTACTAAAGCATGCTGAATTGTGGTTTCCTATCCGTGTGGGGAGCAGAACTGTTATAAAAACACATGTTGATGTCTGGATATGCCACAGTTTTTCAAACCCTAACCCTAGCCTCAGTTTGCTAACCCTACCCTAATTTGGGGCCTTAGGGTGAATCAACAGGTTGTTGGAAAGTAGGCAATATGCTACTAAAGCATGCTGAATTGTGGTTTCCTATCCGTGTGGGGAGCAGAACTGTTATAAAAACACATGTTGATGTCTGGATATGCCACAGTTTTTCAAACCCTACCCTAATTTGGGGCCTTAGGGTGAATCAACAGGTTGTTGGAAAGTAGGCAATATGCTACTAAAGCATGCTGAATTGTGGTTTCCTATCCGTGTGGGGAGCAGAACTGTTATAAAAACACATGTTGATGTCTGGATATGCCACAGTTTTTCAAACCCTAACCCTAGCCTCAGTTTGCTAACCCCTAATTTGGGGCCTTATGGGTGAATCAACAGGTTGTTGGAAGTAGGCAATATGCTACAAAAGCATGCTGAATTGTGGTTTCCTATCCGTGTGGGAGAGAACTGTTATTAAAAACACATGTTGATGTCCTGGATATGCCACAGTTTTTCAAACCCTAACCCTAGCCTCAGTTTGCTAACCTAATTTGGGGCCTTA
>NW_027326207.1:0-38506 GCF_048594095.1 Paramormyrops kingsleyae | reverse complement strand
AAAGAGCAGACTGTCTAGTCTCAGGAACACTTTGAAACATCCTCCCACGCCACTCCTACTTGGAGTCGTGGACTGTCAAATGACAGGTGGGGTGCCTCCATTCACATGACATTGCCTACATGGGCAAGTTCAAGAGGTCACTGCGGGCTCTAGGTGAGGGCCACGCTCATGAACCTCGGCACACTCGTTCGGCCCCATGTCTAGTTTGTCCCAGCGAAATTTCAGACCTCTAGCTCGTGCGGCTCAGGCGCGGCGCCCCCGTGTGTTGTTCGAGGCCTTGACTCTGTCTGCGCTTGAAATGGGGATCGATGTTATTTTCCTGCAATGCCCTCTCAATGGACAATCTTGACATCACGTTAAAGGGCAGACTGTCTAGTTTCAGGGACACTTTGAACCATCTTCGTATCACGCTTCTACCTGGAGTTATGGACTGTCAGGTGACAGGTGGGGTGCCTCCATTCACTTGACATTGCCTACATGGGCAAGTTCAAAAGGTCACTGCGGGCTCTAGGTGAGGGCCACGCTCATGCGACTCGGCCCACTCGTTCGGCCCCATGTCTAGTTTGTCCGTGCGAAATTTCAGACCTCTAGCTCGTGCGGCTCAGGCGCGGCGCCCCCGTGTGTTGTTCGAGGCCTTGACTCTGTCTGCGCTTGAAATGGGGATCGATGTTATTTTCCTGCAATGCCCTCTCAATGGACAATCTTGACATCACGTTAAAGGGCAGACTGTCTAGTTTCAGGCACACTTTGAGACGCCTCCCTACGTCGTTCGGAGGCAAAGTTACGGCCTGAAAAACACAGTGGGGGTGCCTCCATTGACTTAACATTGCCGAGGTCCCTGACTTTGAGGGCCAATAAAAACGTTTCTGTAAGTCACACGTCCATGTGACTTCATACGTGTGCTCGTCTATGTCCTAACTGTACGTGGTAGAAGATCCAGGCCGCTCGGTCACGTGGCCTAGGGCCCAGGTACCTTTAAGTGGTTTGCCACCCACTGCTTGGGGCCATGCCGCTGAATTTCCAGCATGTGATTTCCCTCCATACACTACTTGACCGTGCCAAATCTCACACTTCTAGCTCACACGGGTCGGCTGTGAGACCACCCAACACTAAAGGGTTAATGACTCCCGCCCCGCTTGGGCCACGCCCCTGAAATTCGGCAGAGTGATGCAGGCCGCCCTCCCCCATCAGCGCTCCGAATTTCAGCCCTCTAGCCCCAACCTGACCGGAGTCATGACCTTTTTTCAAGAGCGACCGCTCCGACGTCTTTCTAGGGTTGGGCATGGGTTTGACGGTCTAACACCTTACCTGCATTTTTTGGCAGAGTGAGGACATGTCATGCAATTATGCAAATTTCAGACGAAAGGGGGCATAATTTTAACGGACATGTATGACGGGACTTTAAGCCACGGATGCCTAGAATCGGGGAAACTTTGAACCGTCCCCCTACGTGACTCCCCCGCGAAGTTATCCGCTAATTGACTCTAATATGAAATTCACCCACTGGAGCCTTTCATCTTGGAAAACGTGCTGGCCCGACATGAAGGAGGCATAATTTCAATGGACATGTATGGAAGGACTCTCTTGGGAAAAATTCTAGTTTCAGAAAAACTTTGAACCGCCCCCCCATGCGCCTCCCACGCGATGCTATCCGCTAATTGATCTGACTGAAAAGTGCAAGAAAATCAGCAAGATGTTCCAGTCTGCCACCACGCTCAAATGAAACGTGTTTTTTTCTACATGAAGTTGTCATAATTTCAATGGACATGTATGAAAGGGATTAAAGAGCAGACTGTCTAGTCTCAGGAACACTTTGAAACATCCTCCCACGCCACTCCTACTTGGAGTCGTGGACTGTCAAATGACAGGTGGGGTGCCTCCATTCACATAACATTGCCTACATGGGCAAGTTCAAGAGGTCACTGCGGGCTCTAGGTGAGGGCCACGCTCATGAACCTCGGCACACTCGTTCGGCCCCATGTCTAGTTTGTCCCAGCGAAATTTCAGACCTCTAGCTCGTGCGGCTCAGGCGCGGCGCCCCCGTGTGTTGTTCGAGGCCTTGACTCTGTCTGCGCTTGAAATGGGGATCGATGTTATTTTCCTGCAATGCCCTCTCAATGGACAATCTTGACATCCCCTTAAAGGGCAGACTGTCTAGTTTCAGGGATACTTTGAAACGCCTCTCTACGTCGTTCGGAGGCAAAGTTACGGCCTGACAAACACAGTGGGGGTGCCTCCATTGACTTAACATTGCCGAGGTCCCTGACTTTGAGGGCCAATAAAAACGTTTCTGTAAGTCACACGTCCATGTGACTTCATACGTGTGCTCGTCTATGTCCCAATTGTGCGTGGTAGAAGATCCAGGCCGCTCGGTCACGTGGCCTAGGGCCCAGGTACCTTTAAGTGGTTTGCCGCCCACTGCTTGGGGCCATGCCGCTGAATTTCCAGCATGTGATTTCCCTCCATACACTACTCGACCGTGCCAAATCTCACACTTCTAGCTCACACGGGTCGGCTGTGAGACCACCCGACACTAAAGGGTTAATGACTCCCGCCCCGCTTGGGCCACGCCCCTGAAATTCAGCAGAGTGATGCAGGCCGCCCTCCCCCATCAGCGCTCCGAATTTCAGCCCTCTAGCCCCAACCTGACCAGAGTTATGACCTTTTTTCAAGAGCGACCGCTCCGACGTCTTTCTAGGGTTGGGCATGGGGTTGAGGGTCTAAGACCTTACCTGCATTTTTTGGCAGAGTGAGGACATGTCATGCAATTATGCAAATTTCAGACGAAAGGGGGCATAATTTTAACGCACATGTATGACGGGACTTTAAGCCACGGATGCCTAGAATCGGGGAAACTTTGAACCGTCCCCCTACCTGACTCCCCCGCGAAGTTATCCGCTAATTGACTCTAATATGAAATTCACCCACTGGAGCCTTTCATCTTGGAAAACGTGCTGGCCTGACATGAAGGAGGCATAATTTCAATGGACATGTATGGAAGGACTCTCTTGGAAAAAATTCTAGTTTCGGAAAAACTTTGAACCACCCCCCCAAGCGCCTCCCACGCGATGCTATCCGCTAATTGATCTGACTGAAAAGTGCAAGAAAATCAGCAAAATGTTCCAGTCTGCCACCACTCTCAAATGAAACGTGTTTTTTTCGACATGAAGGTGGCATAATTTCAATGGACATGTATGAAAGGGATTAAAGAGCAGACTGTCTAGTCTCAGGAACACTTTGAAACATCCTCCCACGCCATTCCTACTTGGAGTCGTGGACTGTCAAATGACAGGTGGGGTGCCTCCATTCACATGACATTGCCTACATGGGCAAGTTCAAGAGGTCACTGCGGGCTCTAGGTGAGGGCCACGCTCATGAACCTCGGCACACTCGTTCGGCCCCATGTCTAGTTTGTCCCAGCGAAATTTCAGACCTCTAGCTCGTGCGGCTCAGGCGCGGCGCCCCCGTGTGTTGTTCGAGGCCTTGACTCTGTCTGCGCTTGAAATGGGGATCGATGTTATTTTCCTGCAATGCCCTCTCAATGGACAATCTTGACATCCCGTTAAAGGGCAGACTGTCTAGTTTCAGGGACACTTTGAAACGCCTCCCTACGTCGTTCGGAGGCAAAGTTACGGCCTGACAAACACAGTGGGGGTGCCTCCATTGACTTAACATTGCCGAGGTCCCTGACTTTGAGGGCCAATAAAAACGTTTCTGTAAGTCACACGTCCATGTGACTTCATAGGTGTGCTCGTCTATGTCCCAACTGTGCGTGGTAGAAGATCCAGGCCGCTCGGTCACGTGGCCTAGGGCCCAGGTACCCTCCTCTATCAGCGCTCAGAATTTCAGCCCTCTAGCCTCAACCTGACCGGAGTTATGACCTTTTTTCTACCCTGGAACATCCCTGGCATCACATCGGCTATACTGAAAGATGAACAACCAAAGCACTTTTCAGGCGATTCATAGACACTTTACATAAGTCTTTCAACACATTACCTGAGATGATGTGCTAGGTCCACAAGAGGAAAAGTGCTCTTCTTCCTGGACTCAGAGGACTGTTACAGACACTGCTTTCTTCACAACTTGTCTCCTGTAAATTTGTAAAAGAGAAACATTTATGAAAAACAATATGCAATGCAATTTTATTTATATAGCGCATTATCACAACATTACATTGTCTCAATGCGCTTTACATTCCTGCCACGTAAAGACCCCCCAGTGAGTAAGCCAAAGGCGACGGTGGCAAGGAAAAACTCCCTAGAAGGAAGAAACCTTGAGAGGAACCAGACCCAAAGGGGGAGGCTGAAGTGCTCAAATCTTCTTCAAATTGGGGGGCCTCAGGTGGACTCCTACTGACAATGTCAATCACTTATCATGACATCAAGACACTCTTCCTCTTGAACTTTAATCTGCAGGTCGGGCAGAATGATGCCAAGTTCACTGTGCTGCTGTGGAGCCAGCAGGTCTCCTCTGTCAGACTGAGCAAGTAAATACTCCACTGCAATACGCTCACCTGCCATAAAGAAGCATTAAAAAAGGGGGAAAAAGAAAAAAAAAACACAAACAAATGTATTTTGAATTAGAGAAACAGACATTTACCAAAATGATTGATAAAACACGTAAAATATTATCTCTTAAATGTCTTATCCGTAATAGCTCCAAGAAAAATAGATGTCTCCTTCTTACCAGTGGGTCTCCCAGGGGGAATAAATTCAGGCAAGAGTGCATGAGCGAGGACTCTGCTGATGAGTGCATTTATATTGGACATCAGGTGGACATCATACAGTTTGGTGTGTGATTCATCACTCTGGCTCACAGCTTCATGGGCTCTATTCATGTTCCATCTGGACCCACCCTCAAGCATGTACATCTGAGTGTGCATAGCATTACATCTCCATCCTTTAAAAACAAAATGATGCTTAGGATTATTGAAATATTGGTTGTATTTCTTAAATGATGATTTCTATTAAGTCACACAAACTTGACACTCAGTCGAAATAATGTTCTTATGAATATAATTTAATGGCAGACATGTAGAGGATATAAATCATGTCAAAGAGATACAATTTCTACTCACCTGGGATAAAGGTGCACTGGTGGCGATGAAAACTTTCCAGAGACGACGATCCTCTGCCACATCGCAAGACGTCCAGGACCTCGTCTCCTTTTTGCAGCCCTGAACCAAGTTTGGTGTATAGTTCAACACCTGCTGGGTCTTGGATGCATGGCAAGTGCTTCTGTTGCACCTCCCACACTTGTGTCATGCTCTCAGAGTTGATCAAGCGTAAACCTGAAGTGTCAGTTAGATCCCACATGGATTTCAACAATTCTTGGATCAGGCTCCGGGTTCTCTCGACGCCACGATTTCACCTTCTGCAATGCCTGGCCAGTTCACTGGTGGTGATACTGGCCAGAACTTGTGCTTCTGTAGGAGCAAGACCAACATGCTTTTTCTTCAGCTCGGACCCGTTTGCATCCTTGAGACAACCGATGTCATCCTCGTCCCACTCAAAAATACAACTAGACAACTTTGAACAGAAAACGGCGTTCTGTTGTGAGACCAGTGGTGAATCGTCTCATAAAGTGGAAAATATCCAGTCTCACACTGGTCTTCCGTAGCCGCAACCAGACAAGAACTGGGGGCACATCTGTGCAAATGAACATGGCCTGTATGAATTCTGTCGCTACAGTGATTTAGACGACATCTACATTTCCAAGGCATGATATGACAATTGTAACATAATACAGGTAACACCTGTGGGCAAGCTATCATACAGAAACAACTTCTAACAACTTGAATTTGCAGTTTCACCTTGATATGCTTTGAAAATATGTTAAAGCAATACAGTAAAATAACCATGTTTCTAAGTCTTGTTAATTTAGCACCTTTAACAAATACTACATGACTATAAAAACATTTTACAGGTCACACACCTGTCTCGCTGCAGCAATCTCTGTCAACATAGATGACATCTGGCTCTGGCTCCCCCGCGTCCTGATAACGCTTAACAATGCCTTGGCACAAGTCATCTAGGCCAGCTCCCTCACCACTGGTTAATACACAGTTCAGTACTTGGCCACATTCATTACTGATGTCTGTCATCCACGTAGCTGTGTCTGCAATGCCACCAGCGAGCTTCTTTGTGATCTTTACAAAAATAAATCAGTACATAATCAATATCACACTCTGTCACGCCGGCGACAGGATGAACGACCCATAACTGCAGCTGCAGGGATGAAGCCCTTCCAAGGGGCGTTTATTGAGGAATACACGGGGAAACACAGGAGCCAACACAACAGCGAGCGTACACAAGCATCGACGATAACCGACAGGGGAGACTGGACTCAGACTGACTAAAATAGGGCAGAACATCAGGGACTAAACACAGGGCAGGTGTGCGGGCTAACAAGCACAACGAGGGACAGGTGTGGCGAATCAAGCCCCGCCTGAGGGCAAAACAGGGGAAAAGGCACGAAGGGGCGGGGCTGAGCACGACAGCTTCATACACATTTTAGCCACGAAATTTTCCTGACTTTTCATGACTGGCCAGAAAATAACCATGACTATATATTTGCTGAAACGTCAGTCTACATCATACATAAGACTAAAAATCTGTGTAAAACTCTACCCATAGTGAAAGATTACCTGACGTGAACAGGAAGTGACATCACATCATGCCCCGAATTGAATGCATTTAATACAATATATTTTTTCAGAATTGATTTTAAACTAATCACATATTACTATGCTTTGTTATAAAATTCCACGACTTTTCCAAAAACTGGAATTCCAGTTCCAGTTCCAACTTTTTCAGTTTTTTTTTTATTTCAAAACATATGAACCTTGAAAATATATCAAAATTAAGTATGATCACCTACCTTATGGTATCCACATGTACAGAGGATTTTCCTCCCAAAGATGTCACACTCTCGGACTTGGTGGTTGTAAGGAGGAGTCAAGGGACAGCTGTCAAGTTTCTGAATGTCAGCTTTCCATTTGCTGGCCCCTGGCCTCTTACCTGTGCTAAAGCGGTACTCCCCCTGGGCATACTGGTACAGGATACCTGCCCAGTAGGCGTCGCCTTTACCTTTCTTGGGCATTTCTGCAAATGTCAAATATCTGGCTAAATGCGAGACAACTTGAGCTTCCTAATGATATATATATATATATATATATATATATATACATGTCAACAAAACGTTCACGTTTTTTTCTCCCGCAGTTCGTATTGTTTGTGCATAATTTATCATCGGGGCGACCTTCAAGGGCCGGGATGGAGGACTTATATATTCACTGATCTATTCATTGTTGGACTCTGGCTTGCTGGCTCTGACTTCCCCTGCAAGTCCAAAGCGGATGGGTTCTCCCTGTGAGTCCGGTTGCAGCCAAGGTTAGTATCCGCCCACCCGTCGGTGTGATGGCATGCCGGTGGTTAGCACTTAGCGCCTCACACCTCTGGTGCCCGGATCGAATCCCGTAGGGGGGTCGGATCCCGAGATCTCCATGTGTGTTGAGTTAGCGTGGTCTCACCGTGCCGTCGTGTGGCGGGCTACGCCGGCTTCATTCGCCGGCTTGCACGGTCCAAAGCACGTCCAAAACACGCTTAAGCCACTTTCCAATTGGCGTTGCCCCAATTGCCCCTAGTGTTAGTTAGTGAGTGACTGACTGAGTGAGTGAATGAGTGCAAGTGAATGAATGTGTGAGTGAGTGGCGCTCAGGGCCGCGCACCCTGGGCTGTACCCCGCCTAGTGCCCCTACTTTCCGGGATAGGCTCCGGTTAGTTAATTTTTTTTTTTGCCTTTCTTTCTTATTTTCTTTCTTTTTTATTAATTGATTTTTTTATAATAAATAATATAATAAATTATTATATTGTCATATCATATCATTTACCTTTCAATGCTTAATATGGCATAATATTAGGTCTATTAGGTCTATATCTCAATTACAAGAAATACATGAGGATGTGGAGGACAGCCTCTCTTTCCCGAGTCAGACTCAGGTTTACCGTCCATGGTCCTGAAATCTCAACTCGATGGGCTGGTGCCGGATGAAGAGGACAGCTGGCCAATGTGTCTCACTGCGTGCCTCAGCTGACTGGGACAGAACAAGCCATTTTTTTGTTGTTAGTGAGAAAAGAACATATTGATGTTTGAATGTCTTAAAATCACACAACCTGTCTAACAATTACCACATTGCAGACATATCTATAGCACTGCATTCACCCATCCACTCTCTGTAACTGCTTATCCTATAACCTATGCTCACAAATGCAAACATAACGTAATTGCGCAATGTCTGTAGTTATCTATAAGAGCCAAAACAAATTTCGCTGGGTTTGCAGGGCGGCGCGGTGGCGTGTTCGGTAGAGCGCAGCGCTTCCAACCTATGGTACTGCGCTTCGAATCCGCATTCCAGCCCTGCGCACTTACGCCTAAGTGGCGTCCGCATCTTCTCCCGTGCCCTTCTTGGCTTTTTTTTTTTCTTTGCCCCCCCCTGCGTCTCAATCACTCACTCATTTAAAAATCTTAAAAGTCACTCGCTCCTTCTCAGCTGCACGCTCCTGTCGCGGAGCCGGATATTGATTTCTGGGGCGGCATGCTGGCGCGGTCATTAGGACCCGCTTTCCAATCCTGCGCAGTAAACAAAAAAAATTATTATTATATACATATATATATATATATATATATATATATATATACCGGCAGTCCACGTGTGTGGCCTTCGCACCTTCTCCCCATGCCATTCTGGGCTTTCCTTCCCACGGTCCGTGGCGACATTTTGCACTACATGCGAAAGGCTGGCCCGTGTTTAACCACCCGCTTTTTCGCACTGCTTTCCATTATAACATGGCCAAACACTCACAAGCACTCATTTTCTTCAGTATCACCGGAAACATAGGTCGGAGCCTATGATCCTTTCTGCTGTTTTTACCACTCGTTGAAGAGACTTCCTCTCTGCCTGTGTGGTATTTCCGAACCGCACAGTGATTCCACTGCTAAGTATACTTTCAAGGAGTCCTCTGTAGGCCTCTGTGAGGGGCTGACGTCTGAGTCTGGCCTTCTTCAGCAGCCTGATGAAGTACAGCCGCTGCTGTGCCTTCATCACTGTTCGCCACAGTGCTTTTAGCCCAGCTCAGATTTTCAGAGATGTGAAAGCCTAGAAACTTCTAGTTGTCAGTCCTCTGCTCATGTATATACATGTATGTGACAGTTTTCTTACCTTGGAAATAGTCTGTAGGGTTTGCAAACTACCCTAACACTTAGCTTAGCTTATTTTAGGTTTGGCGTGAGACTTCTTCCGTGAGTGTGAGATTAATGCTGAAAGTGCGAGTGTCACACCACGTGCCTGAGAGTTGGCAGCCTATCGCAAGGAATTTTTTACTGTCCTCAAGGGTGTATCTCTAGATTCATTTTATTGATGGTGGTAAGCTGTTTTGATGTTCCAGCATCATTGGCAACTCTCCTAATTATTCACGTCAAGTGTAAAGGAGCTGGAATAACTAACACGTTCATTGAAGATTGCTTTGTCACCTTGCAAAGCCCATCGCTGTTATTTAGGATCTCTGTCTACCTCCATTTCCCCTGAACCAATTGCTGAGTGTCTTTTTACAGATTATTTGAAATTTCCTATACCCCCAAAAGAAGTCCGCTATAAGATTATCCATAAGGTTTACCCTACAAACGGAGTTTCTAAGATGGAGATTCCACAATGATGATTGTACCTTTTGTCATGCTGACATAGAAACGGCAACCCACTTATTTTTCTTCTCTGAGGATGCTCAAAAATTTTGGGTGGATGATCCTGAATGGTTGCAATTTATGATGGTTGATATTCCTATATCCTCTGTTCGTGATATTGTTCATTGATTAATTACCTTCACTTCAATTCACTTGTTCATGGAATTGTCTCTGATAACAAGAGATTAGTTTTCCTCACAAGCAATATCATGTTGGTGGGGAATTTTCTTAGTCATAAATCAAAATATTTAAAAATGACTCAATCTCTTGCCATTTCAGGAGTTGCAGACTTTAAAGAGCATGGAAAAAAGAATGCGACATTTCTGATTAAACATTTTTAGTATTTTAAGATTATAGATGAAGACTGAGATCCACTTTATTTCATTTCTTTGTATATATATTTTTAAAATTTAGTTTTATTATTTTCTTCTTAGCGTCAGTCAAATCTTATGTGCCGTCTGTACACTACCTACTACGTAATAAAACGTTGAATTGTCCTCTGCTGTAATTGCCACACTGCATTGATGTTCATGGCTATGAATAAGGCATTTAGAATGCTTTCACGTAAAGTTGGCAACCCGGCATTCGTGCCAGCCTTAGTGGTAATGCTAGCACAAACATCTGTATTAGCGTTAGCATAAACCTTAACATAACATTTAACATTAGCACTAATGCTAACATGACCATTAGCACTAAAGGTAGCATTAGCATTAACAATAGCATCAGCAGTACCTATACTATGACTATTAACATGCGTAATCATATAATAATAAATATATAAGAGAACATAGTGATTGTTGTACCTGTGCACAGTAATGATGACAGTTCTGGCCATCAGGGTCACTATCCTGGAACACATGTAGCTACTGGCTCATTCCACCACAGGAAACACATTGGGGATCATTTTTCCTTACTGCCCTCAGACACCTCATCACCTCCTCGCAATGTGCCACCACCCACCTCCAGCCTTAAGAGCTGGTCTTAGAACAGTCAAGTCCACCTCTATCTTATTCATTTTCTTTACTTGCACATTTTTAATACTGACAAAAACCCAATGCTAAGTAATGAATATGGATTTAATGGAAGTACAGGAAAAGAAAGACAGGAAATAGGAAAGACACTGTTTACAAGATCAATAGCTTGAGTACAGTGGCTTGCAAAGTTATTCACCCCCCATTGAAATACCAAATTTTTGTCATGTAACCATGATAAATCAATTAAAACCTTTTTCCACCTATGACAATAAGTAAGGAGAGTGTCTCAGTGTAAAATATGATTGAGATGCAGGCGGTCACGAGGAGACAGAGGAGGAGAAAAAAACCTCCCCCGTCTCCCAGCAACGCACCCGCACCCCAAAGCCCTATGTATATGTTAGTATGATGGAGCGGGGGGGGCGGGGGGGAAGCAGTAGGGATGGGGAGGAAAGAACAGAGGGGGCATGACACCCCCCTGTGGAGCCAGCTCCCCCGCTGACCCCCCTAGGCACCCCCGCCGCCCACAAAGCCGCCCGGGGCAGGAGGCACAAGCCCATCCAGAACGAGCCCCCCGGCCGCGGCCCCACCAGCCCCCACCGAGCCCGGGGAGGCCCCCCAGGCCCCACACCAGAGGAAATACTATCCCCACCCCAGCATACATTCTTCTCTCAAACTACGTAAGACAGTATACACCCGTCCTCCACCTCAGTTTGAACCCCCCTGCAGAGTGCATTTATACAGATGGTAAACCACCTCCCAACCAGCGAAGGGAGCCCCGGGATACACCGACGCAGCGAAGGCCCCCACCCCAGAGCCGGGCCCAATCATTTTGGTTGAAATGCTTACTAGTCACCATCACTTGTGGTGGCGCTGGTACTCCACCACTGCTATTCTTCCAGCTTGGAATTCGGGCATGGTTTGCCAAGCAATTTTCTTGGATTTTTGCCCCTCACAATGAGCTGTAACAGTTACCATTTGGGAGAGCGTTCCTTGGAGTCGTAGATTATGTCTTTGTCCCTGGCACTGCCATTTTAGTGCTATGTTCATGGACTTTCAGATGTCACTTTTGGACTAATTAGCGGATGAACACATTAACACTCATCTGCATATATGCAGATTACCCTACACATTTGGGATAACGTTTCTTGGATTGGTAGATCAACTCTTTGCAATAGAGGCCATTGGTCAGGGCCGCACTCGTGAAACGTCACACACACGCGTTCTGACACACAGTGTGCCCACTGATTTTCAGGCCACTGTCTCTACGGCACACAGAATAATAGACTGGCAAATGATAGGTGGGCTTGTCCCAATCACCTTACATTAGTGAATAATAGTTTTTCTTTGATATTGATATCAAAGCTACGTCTATAGTATCTCTGTGGCTGACAATGGATAAACGGATAAAACATGATAAGCCACACAATGCCCCCCTGATAAATGTGCTGCTCGCATATGCATTTAAGTCAAGGGAGGTAATGCTGAGATTATACAATTCCTTGGTGAGACCTCACCTAGAATATTGTGTGCAGCTTTGGTCACCTTATCTTAAAAAGGACATTGCGGCCTTAGAAAAGGTGCAGCGTAGGGCCACAAAAATGATTCCTGGTCTTAGAGGAATGTCATATGAGGATAGGTTAGTTGAGCTAAATCTGTTCAGCCTCAAGCAAAGGAGACTGAGGGGGGACATGATTCAGGTCTATAAGATTCTGACAGGCGTGGATGCTGTTCAACCAAATAGTTATTTCAGCATTAGTACAAATGCAAGAACTCGTGGCCATAGGTGGAAATTAGCGGGAGAACATTTTAAACTGGATTTAAGGAAGCACTTCTTTACACAGCGGGTAGTTAGAGTATGGAATAGTGTTCCTGAAAATTTAGTGCAAGCTAAATCCATAGGTTCCTTTAAATCAGAGCTAGATAAGATTTTAACAACTCTGAGCTATTAGTTAAGTTCTCCCCAAGCGAGCTTGATGGGCCGAATGGCCTCCTCTCGTTTGTATATTTCTTATGTTCTTATGTTCTTATGATATGCTTCTATGTTCAATCATGCGTTTCAACAAATGCAGGCAGCCAGGCGCTCTTGAATCACACACAGCGCGACACCGCCGCGGCCCGCGGGGGGCTGGCTGGGTGCGGGGGCTCATCCTGAGACTCAGCGCGGCTTTTGCTTTCGGTGCTACCCCAAGGTTTTCAGGGGCCCCATGTGGCCCCCCCAATGAAACAGTTCTGGAGGCGCCGCTGCACACAAATAAGACTCAAACGCGTCTTACAAGCGGGTCTCTTTAAGCGGACTTCTGGATTCTGGAAACGCGTACACTGAAAATGTCAATAACACGCCCGGAGAGTAATAAAAAAATATTCTTAAAATTCACGGTGGCGCGGTGGTTAGCACTTAGCGCCTCACACCTCTGCTACCCGGGTTCGAAGCCCGTAGGGGGGTCGCATCCCGAGTTCTCCATGTGTGTTGAGTTAGTGTGGTCTCGCCGTGCCGTCGTGGGGTTTCACTGGATTCACTGGTTTCCCCCTACAGTCCAAAACACGCTAATGCTACCCATTGGCATTGCCCCAACCTAGGTGTTAGTTAGTTAGTGAGTGAGTGAGTGACGCTCAGGGCCGCGCACCTTCGGCTGTACCCCGCCTCGTGCCCCTAATTTCCGGGATAGGCTCCGGCTTAGTGCATGGATAGCTAGTTAATTAATTAACTTTTTTTTGTCTTTCTTATTTTCTTTTTTTTTTACAAATTTTATTAATTAGAATTAGCCCCATTCCCAGTCGCATGCTTGCCGTGTATCTGCCGCTTATCACTAATTCTTGACTGCTAAATAAATTATTTGCCTGTCGTTACCCACATATCATAGTAGTAATTTACTTCTCAATGGTTAATGTATATTATATGGCGAATTAGGTCTATATCTCATTTTACATTATTAGCATATGTTTTTCTTTAGGCGTGTGGTTATATACATTATTATTTTGATAACAATAATAATTATTATTATTATATATTATATATCAAGGAAGAAATACACCCCTCTCAGGTGGCTGCCAAGAAGAAAAAGAAGTCTGAGTGTGACTTGTTGTACTCGCCCCTCCCTGCGTTGTCTCTTGCTACTTATTACAGCACAGAAACAGGAAGCCGTGGGAGGGGCTGTCTCAGCTGCTCCACCACAGGAGGAGATGCATGGGGGGCTGGGGGGGGGGGCACGTCCGAAACGACGTGAGAACCTTATTCCTGTTCCACCCCAGACCCAGCACCCAGACGAGTGATCTGATTTGGAAGAAGATGAGGACATGGAGGACAGCCTCTCTCTCCAGAGTCAGACTCTGAATCCCCGCTTGAAAGAAGAGGTAGAGGGTGCCGGGGCTTACCCCTAGTAGTGGTGCCGAACCCACAAAGGCCACCACCATGACTGTTCAGCCCCACCCAGGGAAGCAAGGGGAAGAGGAGGCAAGCTGCTTTCCCTGAGGCGGCAGAGCTGCCGAACTTCTCCCGGGACTGTCCACAGCAGAGGCAGCGGGGACCTGGAAGAGCCCAACCGACGTGTGTGCGAGGACCCCGGCCTGGTCCTGTATTATGTTTCTCTTGTCAGCAACAGGGGCAAATCAGCACTAACTGTCCTAACTGTCCAAACCAACATTTACCGACCTTACCATTCCCCCTGCCCGCAACCAACTTTTACACCCTCCCCAGAATCTACAATAGGGAATTGTAGGGACGCGCGACGGATCGGGTCAGTTTGTTGTAATAACTCGACGTCTAGGTGATGACCCACTGATACAGTTGAAGAGTTATCCTTCCTCGTAGACACCAGTGCTACCAGGTCTACGCGAAGGGAGAGAGAGGTGTCGGGGGTCTCCACCACAGGGAGAACTGTCAAGATTGTGGGAGCTTCTGGAAAACCAGGGCTTCTGGAAGAAACTGTGCCCCTTGCTGTGCCCCTAGGGACAAACTGAGACTCTGTTATATGTCATCACAGTTTACTAATTAGCCCACACTGTCCTGTTAACATGACAGTTATGCTATTAAACTAATTATTTCAGAATGATTTACTTCCAGTTGTGGTACAAAACATTAAAATATGTCCACTGCATGTAACATGGCGGAGGACAGCTATTATTTAGCATCCAGGAGGCAGAGTGTGGAGATGATATGGAATACCTTAGGGGTACCTTCCTGGTCAGGGATTTGAACAACTAAGGAGTATTCTGAAAATGAAGCACTGACTTTGTGCTTCAAAAGCAGAAGATAGTTCAGTTAATTTCACATGATTTTTACATGTTTAATTAAAGGAACTGACAAACAGAAAGAAACTGGCCAATCTCCTGTGCCATTCTTCCCTCTCTTGTGAGCAAGACCCTGAGATACTTAAACTCCTCCAATGAAGACAGTAACTGATCCCCAAGGAGAAGAGGGCAATCCACCTGTTTGCGGCTGAGAACCATAGCTTCAGACTTGGAGGTGCTGATCCTAATCCCAGCCACTTCCCACCCAGCTGAAAAGCATCCCGGTACATGCAGCAGGTCATCGTTTTGTCTCGTCATCCCCTTTCCCTTTCCCCTTTTCTGACTGGAGCGCGTAACAATGTCCAGAAATTGCCTCAGAGCAAGGTATACCCTTCTCATTTCACAGCATACCGTTGCTTTACCAACACTGTATAGGGAGATTGCACCGTAGTGCAATACAGACAGACTGCACTGTGGTCAGGGCTTGGGCTCGCCGTGTGGATTTGCTGAGGTGTGGTTGAAGCAGGACACAATCATACACTATGCTGGGTCTGCTGAACCGATATCTCTCCCGCAGACAGTCATCTAAGAAGGGTTCATTCTGTCCCTAATGACCTCCTCCGAGTCTGCTGACGGTACGTCGTGCTTTAAATGTCACCTACAGTATAGAATAAACCACGACCACTCCAACTCCAACACAAGGAAAACATAAGGAGGTCTGACGCGGGACTGTAAGGCACAGCCATGTTAAACACACTTACAGTACATAAACCAGAGACACAGCACAAGTATTTACAATGTGGTCCAATCAGAGAAGTTAAACGCATGGCTGTGTTAGATTCTGTATGTGTATATGTTTGGTGACACTTTACCTAAACTGCACCTTCATAACTCATTCATCATGCATTCACAGTGTGCCTTCATGATAAGCAGCATGTATGTATACTTTAAAATCCTAACATACCTTAACAGCTATAATACACATAAAGCTTAAATAACAATCTACTACGCCCGTCTATTCACTTGCCCACGAAGCCGAATAGGAGGAGCGTGTCGGAAAGTGGACGGACCGATGGATCCGCTTGTCCGTCAATCAGTCTTCGCATGTCCTGACCACCCATGTTCTCTGCCTTCCTTCCCACATGTCCGGATGGTGCCCAGCGTAGCCTGAGTAGAAATGATTCAAATAGGAATTAAAATTCCAGCTGGAAAATTCTACAATGGTGGCATTAAATTATTTCCAGAGAATTACACAGAGCCAATACAGGAACCCCATATTAGTGTATTTTAGGGAGAGATAAACATACGAGCTTGGTATGATTCCAAGAGCTTTTGAAAATTCATATCTTTGAAAATAAGTGACTTTTAATTAAACTCTTGCAGTCTTTTAGATGATGTCTTAGGGCCCCAGTATGACAAGATTTCTTGTCTGGGTCAAAACCACTAAGGGGTGCTCTGAAATTTAATGGTGAAACTGGGCATTTTGGTTGAAATGCTTACTAATCACCATCACCCGTGGTGGCGCTAGTACGCCACCACTGTTATTTTTCCAGCTTGGAATCCGGGCATGGTTTGCCAAGCAATTATCTTGGATTCTTGCCCCTCACAATGAGCAGTGACAGTTGTCGATTTTGGAATGTGACTCCACATAGAAAATTAACAGTCAATTGCATACATGCTCCTTACCCTATCCCTATTCGGGAGAAGGCTTCTTGGAATTAGGATCATATTTGTGGAACGGAAGATTCCATGTCTTATGAATTAAGATTGTACTTTTGGAAAAAAAGAATATGTTTTGGGAATTAAGATCATACTTGTGGAAGGAAAGAATATGTTTTGGGGATTAAGATCGTACTCCTGGAACTAAAGAATATGCTTTTGGGATTGAAATTGTACTTCTGGAACTAAAGATTCCTTAATTTAGTGATTAGAATTCTCACATTTGGCATAAGGTGGAGTTCCAGATCTCAGTTTTGGAATGTGACTCCAATTAGAGAATACACACTTGATTACATACATGCTTCTTACCCTATCCATTTGGGAGAACGCTTCTTGGAATCATGTATTTGGTATCACCGTGCCACCTGGTGGACAAAAACGGCATGACAAAACGATTCTGAATGTGGCAGTAACAGATTCCAAGCGGCCATTGACTGAGCAATGCAAAGGATGGAAAGGGATTGTTCCCTTGGAATTCCTTCCAAGGTCCCTATTCCGGCCCATTATGAAAGTTCCACAGAAATGAGCAAAACCCCAAGCCCTAATTATTTCAACTCAGGTTACCGTCCATGGTCCTGAAATCTCAACTCGATGGGCTGGTGCCGAATGAAGAGGACAGCTGGCCAATGTGTCTCACTGCGTGTCTCACTGCGTGCCTCAGCTGACTGGGACAGAACAACCCATTTTTTTGTTGTTAGTGAGAAAAGAACATGTTGATGTTTGAATGTTTTAAAATCACACAACCTGTCTAACAATTACCACATTGCAGAAATATCTATAGCACTGCATTCACCCATCCACTTTCTGTAACTGCTTATCCTATAACCTTTCTTCACAAAAACTATAAACTCCGATTATTTGTCCAAATTGTGCCTATGCGGATAAATGTAGATGTAACGTGATTCATCAAATTGCGCAATGTCTGTACTTATATATAGTAAGGATACTTTCAAGGAGTCCTCTGTAGGCCTGTGTGAGGGGCTGACGTCTGAGTCTGGCCTTCTTCAGCAGCCTGATGAAGTACAGCCGCTGCTGTGCCTTCTTCACTGTTCGCCACAGTGCTTTTAGCCCAGCTCAGATTTTCAGATATGTGAAAGCCTAGAAACTTCTAGTTGTCAGTCCTCTGCTCATGTATATACATGTATGTAACAGTTTTCTTACCTTGGAAATAGTCTGTAGGGTATGCAAACTAGCCTAACACTTAGCTTAGCTTATTTTAGGTTTGGCGTGAGACTTCTTCCGTGAGTGTGAGATTAATGCTGAAAGTGTGAGTGTCACACCACATGCCTGAGAGTTGGCAGCCTATCGCAAGGAATTTTTTACTGTCCTCAAGGGTGTATCTCTAGATTCATTTTATTGATGGTGGTAAGCTGTTTTGATCTTCCAGCATCAATGGCAACTCTCCTAATTATTCACGTCAAGTGTAAAGGAGCTGGAATAACTAACACTTTCATTGAAGATTGCTTTGTCACCTTGCAAAGCCCATCGCTGTTATTTAGGATCTCTGTCTACCTCCATTTCCCCTGAACCAATTGCTGAGTGTCTTTTTACAGATTATTTGAAATTTCCTATACCCCCAAAAGAAGTCCGCTATAAGATTATCCATAAGGTTTACCCTATAAACGGAGTTTCTAAGATGGAGTTTCGACAATGATGACTGTACCTTTTGTCATGCTGACATAGAAACGGCAACCCACTTATTTTTCTTCTCTGAGGATGCTCAAAAATTTTGGGTGGATGATCCTGAATGGTTGCAATTTATGATGGTTCATATTCCTATATCCTCTGTTCGTGATATTGTTTATTGATTAATCACCTTCACTTCAATTCACTTGTTCATGGAATTGTCTCTGATAACAAGAGATTAGTTTTCCTCACAAGCAATATCATTTTGGTGGGGAATTTTTTTAGTCATAAATCAAAATATTTAAAAATGACTCAATCTCTTGCCATTTCAGGAGTTGCACACTTTGAAGAGCATGGAAAAAAGAATGCAACATTTCTGATTAAACATTTTTAGTATTTTAAGATTATAGATGAAGACTGAGATCAACTTTATTTCATTTCTTTGTATATATATTTTTAAAATTTATTTTTATTATTTTCTTCTTAGCGTCAGTCAAATCTTATGTGCCGTCTGTACAGTACTTACTACGTAATAAAACGTTGAATTGTCCTCTGCTGTAATTGCCACACTGCATTGATGTTCATGGCTATAAATAAAGCATTTAGAATGCTTTTACGTAAAGTTGGCAACCCGGCATTCGTGCTAGCCTTAGTGGTAATGCTAGCACAAACATTTGTATTAGCGTTAGCATAAACCTTAACATAACATTTAACATTAGCACTAATGCTAACATGACCATTAGCACTAAAGGTAGCATTAGCATTAACATTAGCATCAGCAGTACCTATACTATGACTATTAACATGCGTAATCATATAATAATAAATATATAAGAGAACATAGTGATTGTTGTACCTGTGCACAGTAATGATGACAGTTCTGCCCATCAGGGTCACTATCCTGGAACACATGTAGCTACTGGCTCATTCCACCACAGGAAACACATTGGGGATCATTTTTACTTACTGCCCTCAGACACCTCAACACCTCCTCGCAATGTGCCACCACCCACCTCCAGCCTTAAGAGCTGGTCTTAGAACAGTCAAGTCCACCTCTATCTTATTCATTTTCTTTACTCGCACATTTTTATCTCCCCTGAGCACTGACACGTTTTCCCCAAAGTACATTCTGCTGCTCAGGCTGTACTGCGAATACTGACTTGCTGTTTGAGGTTGTGGCTCAGTAAGGCTGAAGTACATCTTGCTCTTGGCTATTGTTTTGACATTACCTTTCATGGAAATCAAGCAGATACCTAGATCAACTTCACAGAAGAGATGTATGGTAACACTGGTAACGTGCATTTGTGAAATATTGAGTCTTCAGCCTAGGTGCGTGTTGATCTCAACCGTATTTGTTTCATTAAAGTGAGGAAAGGAAGCAGGCTTTTCTGTATTTTAAATGACAGGAAATAAACACAGAGACAAAAACCCAATGCTAAGTAATGAATATGGATTTAATGGAAGTACAGGAATAGAAAGACAGGAAATAGGAAAGACACTGTTTACAAGATCAATAGCTTGAGTACAGTGGCTTGCAAAGTTATTCACCCCCCATTGAAATACCAAATTTTTGTCATGTAACCATGATAAATCATTTAAAACCTTTTTCCACCTTTAATATGGCCTTTATCCTGTACAATTCAATTGATAAAACATGCTGTACATAATCTCTGCCCACATTTATAAGCCCCCAATGAGCAAGCCAGAGGCGACAGTGGCAAGGAAAAACTCCCTAGAAGGAAGAAACCTTGGGAGGAACCAGACCCAAAGGGGGAGCCCATCCTCCCGGGGCTGGCAGAGGAGTCAACTGGAAAAAATGCACAGTAAGCTGGTTGCATAAGTGTTCACCCCTTACAGTGCCTTGCAAAAGTATTCATCCCCCTTGGCATTCTCTCTATTTTGTTCCCTTACGACCTGGAATTTAAATGGATTTTCAGTTTCATTCTAAGTGACGGCCCGTCTACCAAAACTCACAGACCGGGAAAGGAAGGCATTAATCAGAGCAGCAACCAAGAGGCCAAAGATAACCCTGAAGGAGCTGGGCGGCTATACTGCTGAGATGGGAGTAACTGTCCATAGGACCACTGTAAGCCACACACTGCACAGAGCTGGGCTTCATGGAAGAGGGGGCAAGAAAAAGCCTGCCTGCCAGGCTTGGAGAGTCTCCAAACATGTGGAAGAAGGTGCTGTGGTCAGATGAGACTAAAATAAAACTTTCTGGTCATTAAGGACGACGCCATGTCCTGCGCAAACCTAATACATCATGCTGAGAACACCATCCCCACAGTGAAGCACGGTGGGGGCAGAATCATGCTGTGGGGTTGTTTTTCATCGACAGGGACTGGGAAACTGGTTACAACTGAAGGAAAGATGGATGGAAAGAAGGAAACCTGTTTGAGTCTTCCCGAGATCTGAGACTGTGACGGAGGCCCAGCAAGACAATAAACCCTAAACACACTGCTAAAGCAACACCAATGTGGTTTAAAGAGAAACAGGTAAATATCCTGGAAGCGCCCAGCCAGAGCCCAGACCTAGATCCAACTGAAAATCTGTAAGGTGACCTGGAGAGGGCTGTGCACAGGAGATGCCCTCACAATTTGACAGATTTAGAGCGCTTTTGCAAGGAGGATAGGGCAAATATTGCCAAGTCAAGATATGGCATCCTGACAGACTCCTACCCAAGAAGACCGAATGTCGTAATTAAATGAAAAGGTGATTCAACCAAGTATTCATTTAAGGGGTGAACACTTATGCAACCGGTTTACTGTAACTATTTTATCCAGTTGATTTTTTCCAATAGCCTAACTATCTATAGGATCTATACCCTACGTACAGAATCTATAGCAACTATACTGTTTACAGGATCTATTGCCTAACAGTTTACAGAATCTATATCTTAACTATTTACAGGATCTATTGCCTAACTGTTTACAGAAACTATAGCTTAACTATTTACAATGTTTACAGCTGTACCAGCGAAAGGTGTGACTGTTCATGTCCGGCAGGTAGCCCGTGTCCAAAGCCAGCTCCTGGACGCCAGGGATGCCGCTGAGCCGATTCAGGATGCCATCAGAGAACCGGAGCTCATTTTCAGCTTGTCTGGGTGTTATGCTGGTACAGCCATTATCCCTCCACAGGAAACACTGTGTTCCCGATGTACAGGTAGTGGTGGGATTACTGCATCCAAATGGGCACGCACAGGGGTGACGGTCCCATAGCCAGCTGTGGTGATGAGGCTACACGCTGGGCTGGCACCACATACACAGGAGTGGGGGGCAGGCGAAGCTGTTCTGGAGGAGGACTCCTAGATGAGGCCACTCATGGAGACGGGGGAGGAGACATGGACGCAGCTGGAGATGGGCAGTCCATGAAGATGGACTCCATGAAGAGAGAAACTGAACTGGGAAAGCTTGACAAGAACATGCTATACGTACCAAATGACACATGTATGACCTGAAAAACACTGAACACAAGAAAATTCCAACAGAAGCAAAACTGCAGACGGCAAAAGGCTTTGCACATGAGAGCATCACATGCATATACATACCATTTCTGACACTTGTATGACCTGAAAAGCACTGAACAGAAGAGTCAACAGAAACAAAACTGCAGATAGCAAGAATTCGATGTGCAACAAGGTAATAGAGCAACTTATGAACTCGACACAGAACAGGTGAACAGAGCGTCATCTGTTCTTATGATTTCATGAACTTTTCATGGAAACCACTATTTTAGACTACCTTTTTGTCTGGTGAAGGGCTGTGCCATCTTTCATCACCAAACTGAGCAAGTATTCCCTGCCTCTGAGCAAGAACTTTACTCTCTCTGTCCAATTCAAAGCGCCCAGGGGAGCTTTGAAACCTTTGGCACAGGGACTGCGACTGTTCAGGATGTCAAAGAGCCTGTCAATCGTCTACAAAAACAAATGACTGTTAACCAAAAGTATCTGAAATATCACCATAACAGGGTGTCTGCAGAGATCAAACTAATATCTAATTTCAATATATACCGCAAACACGTAAGTCCTAACCTTGCTTGGACTTCCCTCTACGGCTAAGTATAAACAGAGCTGGGTTTCATGTAGTATATGCAGTGTTATAGAACAATGTTTGCATTATATTACCTCAATGAATTCACCTTATCTTCAGGTCCAAGCGCCTGTCATTATGAATGTGGTTGTAGTTATTAGCTGGCTAGAAACGTAGACTGTCAGGTCATAGTCTTGACATGGAATTTTACCAGGGGACAGAACTGTTTTTGCCATTCACATCTATCTCTTTAATAGTTTGCAAGTCTTAAATATTTTTCTCATGTTGAAACACAGAGCTGCTAAGACCATCAGTCAAGTGGGGTAGCTGATGCTACAAATGCTGCCATTTGCGTGATCATTGAATGTTGGTTACAGCGTTTAGGGCATCGGACCTCACCTTTGTTACAGTTGAAATTGTTTTTCCCTCATACTGGTTAACACAGCCCTCCATTTGTTATTCTCTGATGTTCTGCGCAATCCAGGCCAACCAGAGGTTGCCGTCCTTGTACCCTGTGGCTAATTCTAAGATGTCTAGGGGATTCAATCGAGTGTAATCGACCTGGAGCACTGTAGTATCGTTGGTGAATTGAAACGGGGTAGTTGCTGGGCTCATAGTGGGCCCTCTAGTGGGCGGTGGGTCAGTCCTAGGAGGGTCAACAAATTGGATACTCACCACACCCCAGGGGTCCCTTCCGGTAACCCACACACTTGGCAGCTCTTGTTTGAACAGTGGAAAGCAGTATTACCATAACCATAATCATTAACACTTTAAACATTTTAAGCATCACACATAACACACTTACTTCCCCCCACATTATCTTGATCTCCATCCTGGTCCTGGTGTTGTCTGGCGGTGGATGAGGTGCTTTTGTTTCTTCTGGTCGTCAGAGCAGGGGTGGACTACCCCTGTAACAAAGGTCACCACTGCATACCCTGCCTGCAATCCTTCTGTGTGTTTTCCTGGACAACGACCTTACTAGACAGATTGACTGAGTTCACTGCATTATAAAGTAAGCATGTATAGTCAGGAGCACTGTATGTCTACTGCTTCCATTGTAAGAAATTGCTGTATTTAGTTAAGGGTGAACCTTTATAACGTTCCGATGCTTCGCAAGTAATATTATTATTAATGAGATTATAATAGTTATTTATTTGAATAGGGGCAGCATGGTGGTGCAGTGCTTAGCACTGTTGCCTCACAATTCTCGGACCAAGATTCAAGTTTTTGTCTGGGTCCCATTTATGTGAAGCTTGCATATTCTCCCCGTGACGTTGTGGGGTTTCCCCTGGGTGCTCCAGTTTCCCCCCCACACTGATTGGAGTTACCAAATTGCCTGTAGGTGTGCATGTGTGAGTGACTGGTGTGCAAAATTCACTTCTCACCTCCCCCAACCTTACTCTCCCCCCACACCATGTTCCCATGCCTTGGAAAAGGACAACCCTGAATAGGACAAGCAGCTTCAGAAAATGCCCTTTCATAACAACACACGTGAACTAATGTTGTCACCGTGTTACTTAAATGCTCATTTATTTCACATGAGCAAATCACTTTCCATATTAATTCACAGGCATGTGTTGCAATGTACTGTTAACAATCAGGGAAGGGCTAGTTATTGTGAATCTGTATGTATACTTTAAAATCCTAACATACCTTAACAGCTTTAATATACATTAATAATAATCTACTATGCTTGTCCATTCACTTGCCCACGAACCTGAATAGGAGCAGCGGTGTCGGAAAGTGGACGGACGGATGGATTCGCTTGTCCGTCAATGAGTCTCCGCATGTCCTGACCATCCATGTTCTCTGCCTTCCTTCCCACATGTCCGGATGGTGCCCAGGGTAGCCTGAGTAGAAATAAAATATTCTCTTCAAATACAAATTAAAATTCCAGCTGGAAAATTCTACAATGGTGGCGTTAAATTATTTCCAGAGAATTACACAGAGCCAATACAAGAACCCCATATCAGGGTATTTTAGGGAAAAATACACATACGGGCTTGCTATGATTCCAAGAGTTTTTGAAAATAAGTGACTTTTAATTAAACTCTGGCAGTCTTTTAGATGTCTTAGGGGCCCTGTATGACAAGAATTTTTGTCTGGGTCAAAACCACTAAGGGGTACTCTGAAATTTAATGGTGAAACTGGGCATTTTGGTTGAAATGCTTACTAGTCACCATCACTTGTGGTGGCGCTGGTACTCCACCACTGCTATTTTTCCAGCTTGGAATTTGGGCATGGTTTGCCAAGCAATTATCTTGGATTTTTGCCCCTCACAATGAGCTGTAACAGTTACCATTTGGGAGAGCGTTCCTTGAAGGACTTCATAGATTATGTCTTTGTCCCTGGCACTGCCATTTTAGTGCTTTGTCGCTATGTTCATGGACTTTCAGATGTCATTTTTGGACTAAATTAGCGGATGAGCAAATTAACACTCATCTGCATATATGCAGATTACCCTACACATTTGGGAGAACGTTTCTTGGATTGGTAGATCAACTCTTTGCAATGGAGGCCATTGGTCAGGGCCGCACTCGTGAAACATCACACACGCGTTCTGACGCACAGAGTGCCCACTGATTTTCAGGCCACTGTCTCTACGGCACACAGAGTAATCGACTGGCAAATGATAGGCCTGTCCCAATCACCTTACATTAGTGAATAATAGTTTTTCTTTGATATTGATATCAAAGCAAAGTCTACAGTATCTCTGTGGCTGACAATGCAGTTATCGTGTGGTTCAGGTTGACAAGGTACCTCGCCAGGTTATCAACTGCCTCCCACCCTGGAACACCCCTGGCATCACATCGGCTATCCTGAAAGATGAACAACCAAAGCACTTTTCAGGCAATTCATAGACACTTTACATAAGTATATAGACATGGAACATAAACATACAAATGGCAGCTGTAACAGCAATAATAAGTGATAGCATGGACAAATATAATTTCCTGTAGAATTTCAATGACGAGAGGATCAAGTGGTCAGATTACCTGAGATGATGCTGAATCACCATGGTGAAAAGGACTGCAAATGGCTGAAGTGCTCAATTCTTCTTCAAATTGGGGGGCCTCAGGTGGACCCCTACGTGACTCCCCCGCAAAGTTATCCGCTAATTGACTCTAATATGAAATTCACCCACTGGAGCCTTTCATCTTGGAAAACGTGCTGGCCCGACATGAAGGAGGCATAATTTCAATGGACATGTATGGAAGGACTCTCTTGGGAAAAATTCTAGTTTCGGAAAAACTTTGAACCGCCCCCCCACGCGCCTCCCACGCGATGCTATCCGCTAATTGATCTGACTGAAAAGTGCAAGAAAATCAGCAAAATGTTCCAGTCTGCCACCACTCTCAAATGAAACGTGTTTTTTTCGACATGAAGGTGGCATAATTTCGATGGACATGTATGAAAGGGATTAAAGAGCAGACTGTCTAGTCTCAGGAACACTTTGAAACATCCTCCCACGCCACTCCTACTTGGAGTCGTGGACTGTCAAATGACAGGAGGGGTGCCTCCATTCACATGACATTGCCTACATGGGCAATGTCACTGCGGGCTCTAGGTGAGGGCCACGCTCATGAAATTCGGCACACTCGTTCGGCCCCATGTCTAGTTTGTCCGCGCAAAATTTCAGACCTCTAGCTCGTGCGGCTCAGGCGCGGCGCCCCCGTGTATTGTTCGAGGCCTTCACTCTGTCTGCGCTTGAAATGGGGATTGATGTCTTTTCCCTGCAATGCCATCTCAATGGACAATCTTGACATCAGGTTAAAGGGCAGACTGTCTAGTTTCAGGGACACTTTGAACCATCTTCCTGTCACGCTTCAACCTGGAGTTATGGACTGTCAGGTGACAGGTGGGGTGCCTCCATTCACTTGACATTGCCTACATGGGCAAGTTCAAAAGGTCACTGCGGGCTCTAGGTGAGGGCCACGCTCATGCGACTCGGCACAATCGTTCGGCCCCATGTCTAGTTTGTCCCAGCGAAATTTCAGACCTCTAGCTCGTGCGGCTCAGGCGCGGCGCCCCCGTGTGTTGTTCGAGGCCTTGACTCTGTCTGCGCTTGAAATGGGGATCGATGTTATTTTCCTGCAATGCCCTCTCAATGGACAATCTTGATATCCCGTTAAAGGGCAGACTGTCTAGTTTCAGGGACACTTTGAAACGCCTCTCTACGTCGTTCGGAGGCAAAGTTACGGCCTGACAAACACAGTGGGGGTGCCTCCATTGACTTAACATTGCCGAGGTCCCTGACTTTGAGGGCCAATAAAAACGTTTCTGTAAGTCACACGTCCATGTGACTTCATACGTGTGCTCGTCTATGTCCCAATTGTGCGTGGTAGAAGATCCAGGCCGCTCGGTCACGTGGCCTAGGGCCCAGGTACCTTTAAGTGGTTTGCCGCCCACTGCTTGGGGCCATGCCGCTGAATTTCCAGCATGTGATTTCCCTCCATACACTACTCGACCGTGCCAAATCTCACACTTCTAGCTCACACGGGTCGGCTGTGAGACCACCCGACACTAAAGGGTTAATGACTCCCGCCCCGCTTCGGCCACGCCCCTGAAATTCGGCAGAGTGATGCAGGCCGCCCTCCCCCATCAGCGCTCCGAATTTCAGCCCTCTAGCCCCAACCTGACCGGAGTTATGACCTTTTTTCAAGAGTGACCGCTCCGACGTCTTTCTAGGGTTGGGCATGGGGTTGAGGGTCTAAGACCTTTCCTGCATTTTTTGGCAGAGTGAGGACATGTCATGCAATTATGCAAATTTCAGATGAAAGGGGGCATAATTTTAACGGACATGTATGACGGGACTTTAAGCCACTGATGCCTAGAATCGGGGAAACTTTGAACCGTCCCCCTACGTGACTCCCCCGCGAAGTTATCCGCTAATTGACTCTAATATGAAATTCACCCACTGGAGCCTTTAATCTTGGAAAACGTGCTGGCCCGACATGAAGGAGGCATAATTTCAATGGACATGTATGGAAGGACTCTCTTGGGAAAAATTCTAATTTCGGAAAAACTTTGAACCGCCCCCCCACGCGCCTCCCACGCGATGCTATCCGCTAATTGATCTGACTGAAAAGTGCAAGAAAATCAGCAAAATGTTCCAGTCTGCCACCACTCTCAAATGAAACGTGTTTTTTTCGACATGAAGGTGGCATAATTTCAATGGACATGTATGAAAGGGATTAAAGAGCAGACTGTCTAGTCTCAGGAACACTTTGAAACATCCTCCCACGCCACTCCTACTTGGAGTCGTGGACTGTCAAATGACAGGTGGGGTGCCTCCATTCACATGACATTGCCTACATGGGCAAGTTCAAGAGGTCACTGCGGGCTCTAGGTGAGGGCCACGCTCATGAACCTCGGCACACTCGTTCGGCCCCATGTCTAGTTTGTCCCAGCGAAATTTCAGACCTCTAGCTCGTGCGGCTCAGGCGCGGCGCCCCCGTGTGTTGTTCGAGGCCTTGACTCTGTCTGCGCTTGAAATGGGGATCGATGTTATTTTCCTGCAATGCCCTCTCAATGGACAATCTTGACATCACGTTAAAGGGCAGACTGTCTAGTTTCAGGGACACTTTGAACCATCTTCGTATCACGCTTCTACCTGGAGTTATGGACTGTCAGGTGACAGGTGGGGTGCCTCCATTCACTTGACATTGCCTACATGGGCAAGTTCAAAAGGTCACTGCGGGCTCTAGGTGAGGGCCACGCTCATGCGACTCGGCCCACTCGTTCGGCCCCATGTCTAGTTTGTCCGTGCGAAATTTCAGACCTCTAGCTCGTGCGGCTCAGGCGCGGCGCCCCCGTGTGTTGTTCGAGGCCTTGACTCTGTCTGCGCTTGAAATGGGGATCGATGTTATTTTCCTGCAATGCCCTCTCAATGGACAATCTTGACATCACGTTAAAGGGCAGACTGTCTAGTTTCAGGCACACTTTGAGACGCCTCCCTACGTCGTTCGGAGGCAAAGTTACGGCCTGAAAAACACAGTGGGGGTGCCTCCATTGACTTAACATTGCCGAGGTCCCTGACTTTGAGGGCCAATAAAAACGTTTCTGTAAGTCACACGTCCATGTGACTTCATACGTGTGCTCGTCTATGTCCTAACTGTACGTGGTAGAAGATCCAGGCCGCTCGGTCACGTGGCCTAGGGCCCAGGTACCTTTAAGTGGTTTGCCACCCACTGCTTGGGGCCATGCCGCTGAATTTCCAGCATGTGATTTCCCTCCATACACTACTTGACCGTGCCAAATCTCACACTTCTAGCTCACACGGGTCGGCTGTGAGACCACCCAACACTAAAGGGTTAATGACTCCCGCCCCGCTTGGGCCACGCCCCTGAAATTCGGCAGAGTGATGCAGGCCGCCCTCCCCCATCAGCGCTCCGAATTTCAGCCCTCTAGCCCCAACCTGACCGGAGTCATGACCTTTTTTCAAGAGCGACCGCTCCGACGTCTTTCTAGGGTTGGGCATGGGTTTGACGGTCTAACACCTTACCTGCATTTTTTGGCAGAGTGAGGACATGTCATGCAATTATGCAAATTTCAGACGAAAGGGGGCATAATTTTAACGGACATGTATGACGGGACTTTAAGCCACGGATGCCTAGAATCGGGGAAACTTTGAACCGTCCCCCTACGTGACTCCCCCGCGAAGTTATCCGCTAATTGACTCTAATATGAAATTCACCCACTGGAGCCTTTCATCTTGGAAAACGTGCTGGCCCGACATGAAGGAGGCATAATTTCAATGGACATGTATGGAAGGACTCTCTTGGGAAAAATTCTAGTTTCAGAAAAACTTTGAACCGCCCCCCCATGCGCCTCCCACGCGATGCTATCCGCTAATTGATCTGACTGAAAAGTGCAAGAAAATCAGCAAGATGTTCCAGTCTGCCACCACGCTCAAATGAAACGTGTTTTTTTCTACATGAAGTTGTCATAATTTCAATGGACATGTATGAAAGGGATTAAAGAGCAGACTGTCTAGTCTCAGGAACACTTTGAAACATCCTCCCACGCCACTCCTACTTGGAGTCGTGGACTGTCAAATGACAGGTGGGGTGCCTCCATTCACATAACATTGCCTACATGGGCAAGTTCAAGAGGTCACTGCGGGCTCTAGGTGAGGGCCACGCTCATGAACCTCGGCACACTCGTTCGGCCCCATGTCTAGTTTGTCCCAGCGAAATTTCAGACCTCTAGCTCGTGCGGCTCAGGCGCGGCGCCCCCGTGTGTTGTTCGAGGCCTTGACTCTGTCTGCGCTTGAAATGGGGATCGATGTTATTTTCCTGCAATGCCCTCTCAATGGACAATCTTGACATCCCCTTAAAGGGCAGACTGTCTAGTTTCAGGGATACTTTGAAACGCCTCTCTACGTCGTTCGGAGGCAAAGTTACGGCCTGACAAACACAGTGGGGGTGCCTCCATTGACTTAACATTGCCGAGGTCCCTGACTTTGAGGGCCAATAAAAACGTTTCTGTAAGTCACACGTCCATGTGACTTCATACGTGTGCTCGTCTATGTCCCAATTGTGCGTGGTAGAAGATCCAGGCCGCTCGGTCACGTGGCCTAGGGCCCAGGTACCTTTAAGTGGTTTGCCGCCCACTGCTTGGGGCCATGCCGCTGAATTTCCAGCATGTGATTTCCCTCCATACACTACTCGACCGTGCCAAATCTCACACTTCTAGCTCACACGGGTCGGCTGTGAGACCACCCGACACTAAAGGGTTAATGACTCCCGCCCCGCTTGGGCCACGCCCCTGAAATTCAGCAGAGTGATGCAGGCCGCCCTCCCCCATCAGCGCTCCGAATTTCAGCCCTCTAGCCCCAACCTGACCAGAGTTATGACCTTTTTTCAAGAGCGACCGCTCCGACGTCTTTCTAGGGTTGGGCATGGGGTTGAGGGTCTAAGACCTTACCTGCATTTTTTGGCAGAGTGAGGACATGTCATGCAATTATGCAAATTTCAGACGAAAGGGGGCATAATTTTAACGCACATGTATGACGGGACTTTAAGCCACGGATGCCTAGAATCGGGGAAACTTTGAACCGTCCCCCTACCTGACTCCCCCGCGAAGTTATCCGCTAATTGACTCTAATATGAAATTCACCCACTGGAGCCTTTCATCTTGGAAAACGTGCTGGCCTGACATGAAGGAGGCATAATTTCAATGGACATGTATGGAAGGACTCTCTTGGAAAAAATTCTAGTTTCGGAAAAACTTTGAACCACCCCCCCAAGCGCCTCCCACGCGATGCTATCCGCTAATTGATCTGACTGAAAAGTGCAAGAAAATCAGCAAAATGTTCCAGTCTGCCACCACTCTCAAATGAAACGTGTTTTTTTCGACATGAAGGTGGCATAATTTCAATGGACATGTATGAAAGGGATTAAAGAGCAGACTGTCTAGTCTCAGGAACACTTTGAAACATCCTCCCACGCCATTCCTACTTGGAGTCGTGGACTGTCAAATGACAGGTGGGGTGCCTCCATTCACATGACATTGCCTACATGGGCAAGTTCAAGAGGTCACTGCGGGCTCTAGGTGAGGGCCACGCTCATGAACCTCGGCACACTCGTTCGGCCCCATGTCTAGTTTGTCCCAGCGAAATTTCAGACCTCTAGCTCGTGCGGCTCAGGCGCGGCGCCCCCGTGTGTTGTTCGAGGCCTTGACTCTGTCTGCGCTTGAAATGGGGATCGATGTTATTTTCCTGCAATGCCCTCTCAATGGACAATCTTGACATCCCGTTAAAGGGCAGACTGTCTAGTTTCAGGGACACTTTGAAACGCCTCCCTACGTCGTTCGGAGGCAAAGTTACGGCCTGACAAACACAGTGGGGGTGCCTCCATTGACTTAACATTGCCGAGGTCCCTGACTTTGAGGGCCAATAAAAACGTTTCTGTAAGTCACACGTCCATGTGACTTCATAGGTGTGCTCGTCTATGTCCCAACTGTGCGTGGTAGAAGATCCAGGCCGCTCGGTCACGTGGCCTAGGGCCCAGGTACCCTCCTCTATCAGCGCTCAGAATTTCAGCCCTCTAGCCTCAACCTGACCGGAGTTATGACCTTTTTTCTACCCTGGAACATCCCTGGCATCACATCGGCTATACTGAAAGATGAACAACCAAAGCACTTTTCAGGCGATTCATAGACACTTTACATAAGTCTTTCAACACATTACCTGAGATGATGTGCTAGGTCCACAAGAGGAAAAGTGCTCTTCTTCCTGGACTCAGAGGACTGTTACAGACACTGCTTTCTTCACAACTTGTCTCCTGTAAATTTGTAAAAGAGAAACATTTATGAAAAACAATATGCAATGCAATTTTATTTATATAGCGCATTATCACAACATTACATTGTCTCAATGCGCTTTACATTCCTGCCACGTAAAGACCCCCCAGTGAGTAAGCCAAAGGCGACGGTGGCAAGGAAAAACTCCCTAGAAGGAAGAAACCTTGAGAGGAACCAGACCCAAAGGGGGAGGCTGAAGTGCTCAAATCTTCTTCAAATTGGGGGGCCTCAGGTGGACTCCTACTGACAATGTCAATCACTTATCATGACATCAAGACACTCTTCCTCTTGAACTTTAATCTGCAGGTCGGGCAGAATGATGCCAAGTTCACTGTGCTGCTGTGGAGCCAGCAGGTCTCCTCTGTCAGACTGAGCAAGTAAATACTCCACTGCAATACGCTCACCTGCCATAAAGAAGCATTAAAAAAGGGGGAAAAAGAAAAAAAAAACACAAACAAATGTATTTTGAATTAGAGAAACAGACATTTACCAAAATGATTGATAAAACACGTAAAATATTATCTCTTAAATGTCTTATCCGTAATAGCTCCAAGAAAAATAGATGTCTCCTTCTTACCAGTGGGTCTCCCAGGGGGAATAAATTCAGGCAAGAGTGCATGAGCGAGGACTCTGCTGATGAGTGCATTTATATTGGACATCAGGTGGACATCATACAGTTTGGTGTGTGATTCATCACTCTGGCTCACAGCTTCATGGGCTCTATTCATGTTCCATCTGGACCCACCCTCAAGCATGTACATCTGAGTGTGCATAGCATTACATCTCCATCCTTTAAAAACAAAATGATGCTTAGGATTATTGAAATATTGGTTGTATTTCTTAAATGATGATTTCTATTAAGTCACACAAACTTGACACTCAGTCGAAATAATGTTCTTATGAATATAATTTAATGGCAGACATGTAGAGGATATAAATCATGTCAAAGAGATACAATTTCTACTCACCTGGGATAAAGGTGCACTGGTGGCGATGAAAACTTTCCAGAGACGACGATCCTCTGCCACATCGCAAGACGTCCAGGACCTCGTCTCCTTTTTGCAGCCCTGAACCAAGTTTGGTGTATAGTTCAACACCTGCTGGGTCTTGGATGCATGGCAAGTGCTTCTGTTGCACCTCCCACACTTGTGTCATGCTCTCAGAGTTGATCAAGCGTAAACCTGAAGTGTCAGTTAGATCCCACATGGATTTCAACAATTCTTGGATCAGGCTCCGGGTTCTCTCGACGCCACGATTTCACCTTCTGCAATGCCTGGCCAGTTCACTGGTGGTGATACTGGCCAGAACTTGTGCTTCTGTAGGAGCAAGACCAACATGCTTTTTCTTCAGCTCGGACCCGTTTGCATCCTTGAGACAACCGATGTCATCCTCGTCCCACTCAAAAATACAACTAGACAACTTTGAACAGAAAACGGCGTTCTGTTGTGAGACCAGTGGTGAATCGTCTCATAAAGTGGAAAATATCCAGTCTCACACTGGTCTTCCGTAGCCGCAACCAGACAAGAACTGGGGGCACATCTGTGCAAATGAACATGGCCTGTATGAATTCTGTCGCTACAGTGATTTAGACGACATCTACATTTCCAAGGCATGATATGACAATTGTAACATAATACAGGTAACACCTGTGGGCAAGCTATCATACAGAAACAACTTCTAACAACTTGAATTTGCAGTTTCACCTTGATATGCTTTGAAAATATGTTAAAGCAATACAGTAAAATAACCATGTTTCTAAGTCTTGTTAATTTAGCACCTTTAACAAATACTACATGACTATAAAAACATTTTACAGGTCACACACCTGTCTCGCTGCAGCAATCTCTGTCAACATAGATGACATCTGGCTCTGGCTCCCCCGCGTCCTGATAACGCTTAACAATGCCTTGGCACAAGTCATCTAGGCCAGCTCCCTCACCACTGGTTAATACACAGTTCAGTACTTGGCCACATTCATTACTGATGTCTGTCATCCACGTAGCTGTGTCTGCAATGCCACCAGCGAGCTTCTTTGTGATCTTTACAAAAATAAATCAGTACATAATCAATATCACACTCTGTCACGCCGGCGACAGGATGAACGACCCATAACTGCAGCTGCAGGGATGAAGCCCTTCCAAGGGGCGTTTATTGAGGAATACACGGGGAAACACAGGAGCCAACACAACAGCGAGCGTACACAAGCATCGACGATAACCGACAGGGGAGACTGGACTCAGACTGACTAAAATAGGGCAGAACATCAGGGACTAAACACAGGGCAGGTGTGCGGGCTAACAAGCACAACGAGGGACAGGTGTGGCGAATCAAGCCCCGCCTGAGGGCAAAACAGGGGAAAAGGCACGAAGGGGCGGGGCTGAGCACGACAGCTTCATACACATTTTAGCCACGAAATTTTCCTGACTTTTCATGACTGGCCAGAAAATAACCATGACTATATATTTGCTGAAACGTCAGTCTACATCATACATAAGACTAAAAATCTGTGTAAAACTCTACCCATAGTGAAAGATTACCTGACGTGAACAGGAAGTGACATCACATCATGCCCCGAATTGAATGCATTTAATACAATATATTTTTTCAGAATTGATTTTAAACTAATCACATATTACTATGCTTTGTTATAAAATTCCACGACTTTTCCAAAAACTGGAATTCCAGTTCCAGTTCCAACTTTTTCAGTTTTTTTTTTATTTCAAAACATATGAACCTTGAAAATATATCAAAATTAAGTATGATCACCTACCTTATGGTATCCACATGTACAGAGGATTTTCCTCCCAAAGATGTCACACTCTCGGACTTGGTGGTTGTAAGGAGGAGTCAAGGGACAGCTGTCAAGTTTCTGAATGTCAGCTTTCCATTTGCTGGCCCCTGGCCTCTTACCTGTGCTAAAGCGGTACTCCCCCTGGGCATACTGGTACAGGATACCTGCCCAGTAGGCGTCGCCTTTACCTTTCTTGGGCATTTCTGCAAATGTCAAATATCTGGCTAAATGCGAGACAACTTGAGCTTCCTAATGATATATATATATATATATATATATATATATACATGTCAACAAAACGTTCACGTTTTTTTCTCCCGCAGTTCGTATTGTTTGTGCATAATTTATCATCGGGGCGACCTTCAAGGGCCGGGATGGAGGACTTATATATTCACTGATCTATTCATTGTTGGACTCTGGCTTGCTGGCTCTGACTTCCCCTGCAAGTCCAAAGCGGATGGGTTCTCCCTGTGAGTCCGGTTGCAGCCAAGGTTAGTATCCGCCCACCCGTCGGTGTGATGGCATGCCGGTGGTTAGCACTTAGCGCCTCACACCTCTGGTGCCCGGATCGAATCCCGTAGGGGGGTCGGATCCCGAGATCTCCATGTGTGTTGAGTTAGCGTGGTCTCACCGTGCCGTCGTGTGGCGGGCTACGCCGGCTTCATTCGCCGGCTTGCACGGTCCAAAGCACGTCCAAAACACGCTTAAGCCACTTTCCAATTGGCGTTGCCCCAATTGCCCCTAGTGTTAGTTAGTGAGTGACTGACTGAGTGAGTGAATGAGTGCAAGTGAATGAATGTGTGAGTGAGTGGCGCTCAGGGCCGCGCACCCTGGGCTGTACCCCGCCTAGTGCCCCTACTTTCCGGGATAGGCTCCGGTTAGTTAATTTTTTTTTTTGCCTTTCTTTCTTATTTTCTTTCTTTTTTATTAATTGATTTTTTTATAATAAATAATATAATAAATTATTATATTGTCATATCATATCATTTACCTTTCAATGCTTAATATGGCATAATATTAGGTCTATTAGGTCTATATCTCAATTACAAGAAATACATGAGGATGTGGAGGACAGCCTCTCTTTCCCGAGTCAGACTCAGGTTTACCGTCCATGGTCCTGAAATCTCAACTCGATGGGCTGGTGCCGGATGAAGAGGACAGCTGGCCAATGTGTCTCACTGCGTGCCTCAGCTGACTGGGACAGAACAAGCCATTTTTTTGTTGTTAGTGAGAAAAGAACATATTGATGTTTGAATGTCTTAAAATCACACAACCTGTCTAACAATTACCACATTGCAGACATATCTATAGCACTGCATTCACCCATCCACTCTCTGTAACTGCTTATCCTATAACCTTTCTTCACAAAAACTATAAACTCCGATTATTTGTCCAAATTGTGCCTATGCGGACAAATGCAAACGTAACGTAATTGCGCAATGTCTGTAGTTATCTATAAGAGCCAAAACAAATTTCGCTGGGTTTGCAGGGCGGCGCGGTGGCGTGTTCGGTAGAGCGCAGCGCTTCCAACCTATGGTACTGCGCTTCGAATCCGCATTCCAGCCCTGCGCACTTACGCCTAAGTGGCGTCCGCATCTTCTCCCGTGCCCTTCTTGGCTTTTTTTTTTTCTTTGCCCCCCCCTGCGTCTCAATCACTCACTCATTTAAAAATCTTAAAAGTCACTCGCTCCTTCTCAGCTGCACGCTCCTGTCGCGGAGCCGGATATTGATTTCTGGGGCGGCATGCTGGCGCGGTCATTAGGACCCGCTTTCCAATCCTGCGCAGTAAACAAAAAAAATTATTATTATATACATATATATATATATATATATATATATATATATACCGGCAGTCCACGTGTGTGGCCTTCGCACCTTCTCCCCATGCCATTCTGGGCTTTCCTTCCCACGGTCCGTGGCGACATTTTGCACTACATGCGAAAGGCTGGCCCGTGTTTAACCACCCGCTTTTTCGCACTGCTTTCCATTATAACATGGCCAAACACTCACAAGCACTCATTTTCTTCAGTATCACCGGAAACATAGGTCGGAGCCTATGATCCTTTCTGCTGTTTTTACCACTCGTTGAAGAGACTTCCTCTCTGCCTGTGTGGTATTTCCGAACCGCACAGTGATTCCACTGCTAAGTATACTTTCAAGGAGTCCTCTGTAGGCCTCTGTGAGGGGCTGACGTCTGAGTCTGGCCTTCTTCAGCAGCCTGATGAAGTACAGCCGCTGCTGTGCCTTCATCACTGTTCGCCACAGTGCTTTTAGCCCAGCTCAGATTTTCAGAGATGTGAAAGCCTAGAAACTTCTAGTTGTCAGTCCTCTGCTCATGTATATACATGTATGTGACAGTTTTCTTACCTTGGAAATAGTCTGTAGGGTTTGCAAACTACCCTAACACTTAGCTTAGCTTATTTTAGGTTTGGCGTGAGACTTCTTCCGTGAGTGTGAGATTAATGCTGAAAGTGCGAGTGTCACACCACGTGCCTGAGAGTTGGCAGCCTATCGCAAGGAATTTTTTACTGTCCTCAAGGGTGTATCTCTAGATTCATTTTATTGATGGTGGTAAGCTGTTTTGATGTTCCAGCATCATTGGCAACTCTCCTAATTATTCACGTCAAGTGTAAAGGAGCTGGAATAACTAACACGTTCATTGAAGATTGCTTTGTCACCTTGCAAAGCCCATCGCTGTTATTTAGGATCTCTGTCTACCTCCATTTCCCCTGAACCAATTGCTGAGTGTCTTTTTACAGATTATTTGAAATTTCCTATACCCCCAAAAGAAGTCCGCTATAAGATTATCCATAAGGTTTACCCTACAAACGGAGTTTCTAAGATGGAGATTCCACAATGATGATTGTACCTTTTGTCATGCTGACATAGAAACGGCAACCCACTTATTTTTCTTCTCTGAGGATGCTCAAAAATTTTGGGTGGATGATCCTGAATGGTTGCAATTTATGATGGTTGATATTCCTATATCCTCTGTTCGTGATATTGTTCATTGATTAATTACCTTCACTTCAATTCACTTGTTCATGGAATTGTCTCTGATAACAAGAGATTAGTTTTCCTCACAAGCAATATCATGTTGGTGGGGAATTTTCTTAGTCATAAATCAAAATATTTAAAAATGACTCAATCTCTTGCCATTTCAGGAGTTGCAGACTTTAAAGAGCATGGAAAAAAGAATGCGACATTTCTGATTAAACATTTTTAGTATTTTAAGATTATAGATGAAGACTGAGATCCACTTTATTTCATTTCTTTGTATATATATTTTTAAAATTTAGTTTTATTATTTTCTTCTTAGCGTCAGTCAAATCTTATGTGCCGTCTGTACACTACCTACTACGTAATAAAACGTTGAATTGTCCTCTGCTGTAATTGCCACACTGCATTGATGTTCATGGCTATGAATAAGGCATTTAGAATGCTTTCACGTAAAGTTGGCAACCCGGCATTCGTGCCAGCCTTAGTGGTAATGCTAGCACAAACATCTGTATTAGCGTTAGCATAAACCTTAACATAACATTTAACATTAGCACTAATGCTAACATGACCATTAGCACTAAAGGTAGCATTAGCATTAACAATAGCATCAGCAGTACCTATACTATGACTATTAACATGCGTAATCATATAATAATAAATATATAAGAGAACATAGTGATTGTTGTACCTGTGCACAGTAATGATGACAGTTCTGGCCATCAGGGTCACTATCCTGGAACACATGTAGCTACTGGCTCATTCCACCACAGGAAACACATTGGGGATCATTTTTCCTTACTGCCCTCAGACACCTCATCACCTCCTCGCAATGTGCCACCACCCACCTCCAGCCTTAAGAGCTGGTCTTAGAACAGTCAAGTCCACCTCTATCTTATTCATTTTCTTTACTTGCACATTTTTAATACTGACAAAAACCCAATGCTAAGTAATGAATATGGATTTAATGGAAGTACAGGAAAAGAAAGACAGGAAATAGGAAAGACACTGTTTACAAGATCAATAGCTTGAGTACAGTGGCTTGCAAAGTTATTCACCCCCCATTGAAATACCAAATTTTTGTCATGTAACCATGATAA